>NC_080042.1:16097478-16397478 GCF_012489685.1 Lotus japonicus
GAGAACCTTGCTGAGTCTGAAAGGGATTGGTGTCCTTAATTGAACCCAAGTCCATAGATGAAGCTCTTCAGGACAAGGATTGGATTCTGGCCATGGGAAGAAGAATTGAATCAATTCTCCAAGAACGATGTTTGGAGCTTGGTGAAGAAGCCTGAGAATGTCCATGTTATTGGAACGAAATGGGTATTCAGAAACAAGCTAAATGAGAAAGGAGATGTAGTCAGAAACAAGGCAAGGCTAGTTGCTCAAGGCTACAGCCAGCAGGAAGGAATAGACTACACTGAAACATTTGCTCCAGTAGCAAGACTGGAGGCAATCAGACTATTGATTTCTTTCTCAGTAAATCACAACATAGTTCTACATCAGATGGACGTAAAGAGTGCCTTCCTAAATGGTTATATCTCAGAGGAAGTCTATGTTCATCAACCCCCAGGTTTTGAAGATGAAAAGAAACCAGACCATGTGTTCAAATTGAAGAAATCACTCTACGGTCTGAAGCAAGCTCCCAGAGCATGGTATGAGAGACTTAGCTCATTCCTTCTGGAGAATGAGTTTGTAAGGGGTAAAGTAGATACAACTCTCTTCTGCAAGACTTATAAAGATGATATCTTAATTGTGCAAATTTATGTTGATGATATTATATTTGGTTCTGCTAATCAATCTCTATGCAAAGGATTTTCTGAGATGATGCAGGCTGAATTTGAGATGAGTATGATGGGAGAATTAAAGTACTTTCTGGGAATACAAGTTAATCAAACACCAGAAGGAACATATATCCATCAGAGCAAGTACACTAAAGAACTTCTGAAGAAGTTCAATATGCTGGAATCTACAGTGGCCAAGACTCCAATGCATCCAACATGCATTCTGGAAAAAGAAGATATAAGTGGTAAAGTATGTCAGAAGCTCTATCGTGGCATGATAGGTTCACTTCTGTACTTAACTGCATCTAGGCCAGACATATTATTTAGTGTTCATTTATGTGCTCGTTTCCAATCAGATCCAAGGGAAACCCACTTAACTGCTGTTAAGAGGATCCTAAGGTATCTGAAAGGCACCACTAACCTTGGCTTGATGTATAAGAAAACATCAGAGTATAAGCTTTCAGGTTATTGTGATGCTGATTATGCTGGAGATAGAACAGAGAGAAAAAGTACTTCTGGAAATTGTCAATTTCTGGGAAGCAATCTAGTCTCATGGGCAAGCAAGAGGCAATCAACCATTGCTCTATCAACTGCAGAGGCAGAATATATCTCAGCAGCAATATGCAGCACTCAGATGCTCTGGATGAAACATCAGCTGGAGGATTATCAGATCCTTGAGAGCAATATCCCAATCTATTGTGATAACACTGCTGCAATTTCGTTGAGCAAGAATCCTATCTTGCATTCAAGGGCAAAGCACATTGAGGTAAAGTATCACTTCATTAGAGATTATGTGCAGAAGGGCGTACTTCTTCTGAAGTTTGTTGATACTGACCATCAATGGGCAGATATCTTTACAAAGCCCTTAGCTGAAGATAGATTTAATTTTATTCTGAAAAGTCTAAACATGGACTTTTGTCCAGAGTGAAGATAGATCAGAACCTCTGACTATGATACTTCTTGATCAGAAGATGTCTAGTCCAGAAGGTAACTCAATCAGAGTGTGTGTGCCCACTGGTACTGACTCTGAAGCTGAGACAACAACACGTGCGTCAGAATTTCTGATGCATAGTTCCTTGTGCCCGTGTGACAGTCTGTTGTGATTGCGTGTAGATATGCTTATCTCCTGTGTGTGATTGTGTATTTTACTGTTACTATCTATCTTTAATTTTCAACCGTTGATCTTAAAGTGCTTTTTGAATCAACAACGGTTATTTGATAAAACCCACTACACACACACGTTCTCTCTCACTTCCGGTTTTCACTCTCGCACTCTCTGCTTTTCAAAACCGCCTTTCTCTCGAATTCTCTCTCGATCTCTCTTCATCCTTCAAACTTCATCTTCTACCTCAAACCTTCAACCTCTTCAAGATGGTGAGACAAACCAGAAGATCTACTGCAGATGCACCTCAGTTCCCTCACATGGTAGTCGGGTTGGCAACGGGTCAACGGGGCTCTGAGAACCCAGCACAAGAACAAGCTCAAGCTCCAGAGCAGGTTGTTCCTATTGCAGAACGGGGCTGTGCCGTTCACTGTGTATTTCCTCCTGAGGAACTCCAAGTCCTTGCAGAATGGAGATTCAACTTTGACAACTTGGCTGCAAATGGGTTTGATCTCCGTCCTGAAGTCCAAGCTCAAGGTTGGGGAAACTACTTCAATCGACTTCGAGGACCGGTGTATGAGAAGCTAGTAAAGGAATTCTGGAAGCACGCTGATTGTGATGACACTCAGGTGGTTTCTTACATACTGGGTAGGAAGATCATCATCACGGAGAAGTCATTCGTGAATCTGCTAGGTGCAGAAACTGCTCAGGGGTATCGGTTCTCACTGACGGAATCGAAGCTGAAACCCAGAACCAAGGACATCGTCAACAAGGCCCTGTACACCACCTTCAAACCGGGCAAGACGAGTTACAAGGTGATGGACCTTCACCCCAAACTGAGAATCTGGCACAAGATCCTGCTCAACTGCATCAATCAACGACCAAAGGGCAGTTCTCCAGACTACATCAACTTCAATCAGAAGGCGATGCTGTTCTTCATTCAAGACAAGGAGAAGATCTGCCTTCCCTACTTCCTGTTCTCCTATTTGAAGGAATGCATTCGGAAGTCTCGCACCACCTCCTCCATCAAGTCAGCCATCAAATATATCCCTTTTGGGAGGCTGCTCTCAGACTTTCTGATTGAAAGCAACCTGGTGCAAGATTTGATCAATGCTGGTTGCACAGAGGACTTGAGCACAATTGTCAGCGATGTCTTCACCGCCACCTCTCTGAAGAAGATCGGCTTAGTCCAGAAGAAGATTGCTCCTGCTCATGAGGACACATCTTCTGAGATCAGAGGAAGAAGAATGCCTCTGAATGACTACCCTCTGTGGACTCAAGCAGACCATCCTGAAGCCATCAGATGCTATGTTGAAGACCTCAGGGCTCAAGGATTCGAGATTGACCTTGATGATTTCGTCAGCAGACTTCCACCAGCTCCAGAGTTTCCTTCTCCTCCCAAGAAGAAAACCAAGAGGAAGATGGTTCTGGACGAATCCTCAGAGGAATCTGATGTCCCTCTGGTCAAGAAGGCGAAGAGCAAGCCTGCTGATGATGATGGTGATGATAGTGAGGATGGTCCTCCAAAGAAGAAGCAGAAGAAAGTCAGAATTGTGGTGAAGCCTACTCGGGTGGAACCAGCTGCTGCAGAGGTCAGAAGGACTGAAGCTCCTGCCAGAGTGACTCGATCATCAGCACATACAAGTAAGCCTGCACTTACCTCTGATGATGATTTGAATTTATTTGATGCACTCCCAATTTCTGCCTTACTCCAACACTCTTCAAATCCCCTCACTCCTATTCCTGAATCCCAGCCAGCCGCACAAACCACCACTCCACCACATTCCCCAAGATCTTCATTCTTTCAACCTTCTCCTACTGAAGCACCACTCTGGAATTTGCTTCAGAACCAACCATCTAGGTCAGAAGATCCAACCTCTCTCCTTACAATTCCATACGACCCATTACCTTCTGAACCCATCATCCCCAACCAACCAGAACCCGAACCAACAGCACCACAACCCAGAACGTCTGATCACTCTGCTCCCAGAGCATCAGCACGTCCTGCTGTCAGAACCACGGATACAGACTCTTCATCGGCCTTCACACCTGTATCCTTCCCCATCAATGTCTTTGACTCTCCTCCCTCCAATACCTCTGAATCACTTAGAAAATTCATGGAGGTTAGGAAAGAGAAGGTATCTGCCTTGGAAGACTATTACCTTACCTGTCCAAGCCCTAGGCAATATCCTGGCCCTAGACCTGAACGTCTAGTTGACCCAGATGAACCTATCTTGGCCAATCCTATCCAAGAGGCAGACCCCTTAGTCCAACAGGCTCACCCTGTCCCTGACCAACAAGAGCCAATTCAACCAGACCCTGAACCTGAACAGTCAGTATCTAACCAATCCTCGGTTAGATCACCTCACCCTCTGGTTGAAACTTCAGACCCTCACCGTGGAACCTCTGAACCCAATGCTCCCATAATTAACATTGGTTCTCCACAAGGTGCCTCTGAAGCTCATAGCAGCAATCACCCAGCCTCTCCTGCACCCAACCTCTCCATCATTCCCTATACTCACCTTCAACCCACATCTCTCTCTGAGTGCATCAATATTTTCAATCATGAAGCCTCTTTGAGGCTCCGCAATGTGCACGGTCAGACTGACCTCAGTGAGAATGCTGAAAATGTGGCTGATGAGTGGAACGAGTTGAGCACTTGGCTGGTGGCTCAGTTTCCCGTTATGCTGCAGCTCCTGCATGCAGAGGGAAGTCAGAGCATTGAGGCTGCAAAGCAAAGGTTTGCTAGGAGGGTGGCTCTTCACGAACTAGAACAGAGAACCAAGCTTCTTGAAGCCATTGAAGAAGCCAAGAGACAGAAAGAACAAGAAGAAGAAGCTGCCCGTCAAGCAGCAGCTCAGGCTGAACAAGCCAGACTTGAGGCAGAACGTCTTGAAGCTGAGGCTGAGGCAGAGCGACTTGCACCAGTTATGTTTATTCCTGCTGCTTCTGCTTCCATTCCAGAACCTCAAGCTGCTCAGAACGTTCCTTCCAGCTCTACTCCGCCAAGCTCATCCAGACTCGACATCATGGAACAACGTCTTGACACTCATGAATCCATGCTGATTGAGATGAAGCACATGATGATGGAACTTCTGCGCCGTACTGACAAACCTTAGTTTTTTTTTAGGATCTCTTCTTTTTCTTCCTTTTCCTTTTTATTTAACGTTGTTTTAGTTAAACTCTGTTTATTTACTTAATTTTAATTTGTTCACTTGTGATTCTATCTGCATATATCTATATATATTTGTTTCACATATGTTTGCAAAACCTGTTTTATTCATAATTGTTTTATGTTTACATCATAATTCTTTCCATCATACATTATTCCCTATATCTAGAATGGAGGATCCTTCCTCATTCTTCTGCATTCTTGGCGCTGCTCCACTCTTTCCTTCTCCAGACGATCCAATGCATACTCTATGTTGCCAAGTTTGATGCTCAGATCATCTTTTTCTAGACTATCTTCTGTCGTCTTGAGTCTCTTTTCCACAGTCTCCTTCTCTTCCAGCAGATTCAGCTCCCGCTGGCAAAGCTCCTGAATCTCTTCCACGAAGCAGAGGAACTCCTTCAGATCTTTCTCCATCTCTGGACCAAGATCTTCTTCAAGCAGTGTCTTCGTCAGCTCTTGTATGGTCTTTGTACCATCGGGATGCCTAATATTGAGGAACATATCTTCCTCAAACGCCTTCCTTCTGAGCTCTTCTAATGCCATTCTGTATGATGCCATTTTTCTTACTGAAAATTATTCGAGATGTGAAGCTTACCTTTCTCTCCAACGTTTTTATAGGCTTCACTTTCTCTCTGAAAGTTAATGCTCTTACAGTTTCTCGAGGTTAAGTACTTGGTAACTGACCCTTCTATTTACTCACTTGACCAGTGGTAAACGTTCATCCCTTGCATTAACTCTTCTATTTATTATCGCCTCACTCTGATTCTTACATCGTCTTCATTTTCTTTAAACTTAGACCTTCTCTAAGGGGGAGTACCTTGTACTTCAAGCTAAGTTTTTCACACCCCGAGCTTTTTGCTTATGACAAAAAGGGGGAGTAAACCCAGTTTTTGATGTGTAAGATGTGTTAGTGTGACTTATTTTTCTTTTGGAGATTTTAAGAGTTCCACCTTCATGACCATAGATGTGTCACTGGGCAAATACAAGGAATACATTTCACTTCTTCTGAAGTGATTCTAAGTTGACTCTGATACCCAAGACTCTGATACCTTGTCCATGACTCTGATCACTTATGCGCTCTGATTATTCGTTTTTCATCTATGTCATAAGCTTTTCACTCTGAACTCTTATATGATTTAGCTCAGAATCTAGACTTTACTAACGTTTTCATCAAGTATTAGATTCAGGGGGAGCTAAGCTCAGAATCAAGCAGTGACTTGAATTCAGAATGAGCAAGATAAACTATTCACATCAGGATAAGTCTTATTCTATATCTCTAAACTCTGAGTGAATTCAGTTTAATGGTTAAAAATTGTTCATCAAAAATCTTAGTTTTGTCATCATCAAAAAGGGGGAGATTGTAAGATCAAGTTTTGATCTAGTAGTACAACTCTATGTTTTGATGATTACAAGTTAACCTTTTGATATGAACAATTGTGGTACTCTAACGTGTTTTTCTGAGTGTGCTATTTACAGGCTCTGACCCTGACTCAATTTCACACAAATCAGAAGCACTGTGTATAAAGGGTAACCCAAGCAACGCTTTCGCATTCACCATGTTCAGTATGAACAGTGGAAAAGCTTCAGAAGATCTGAAGCTATACAAACTCTGATGAGGACTCAGTCGCTAGAAGCTCTGAAGATCCAGAAGTTCTGACAACCAAGAAACACTGAAGGTTCAGATGTTCTGATGGTGTAGAAGACTCTGAAGATCCAGAAGCTGAATAGTGGAAACTCTGAAGTCCAGAAGCAAGAAACTCTGAAGGCCATGTTCTTCCCTCTGAGTTCAGAATCAGAAGATACAATGGTCAGAGGATCTGTGCTTTCCCTCTGACTCTGATCAACCGGCTTCACAAGTTCCAATACGAAGCATTCCTCTGATCAGAAGTCTCCTAGGTTTAAAGGTCGCGTCGCTATCCAAGTACAAAAGCATATGTACTATCCTGACGACCTACCTAACAGTCTCAGACACAGCAGAAGCTGGATTTTCCAGAACTGCCCTCCAACGGTAGCATTTCCCATGCAACGCTCAACCCTAATCCTTGGAGTATATATAGAGGCTGAAGATTGAAAGAAGCGGCTAGAATAGAAGAGAAGAAGTGAAGTGAATACAAGAAGCAACACACGCGCAAGATATTCAAAATATTCTAAGCTTTCTTTCATCTTGTAATTTATTTTAGTTTACACTCAGCTTATTCAGAAGCAAACCCTTGTAAACACCAACCTCAAACAGTTGTTTGATTTTCCTTTAGGAGATCAAGGTTGATCGGATCCTAGAGAAGACTAAGAGAGTGAATCTTAGTGTGAGCTAAGTCAGTGTAATTGTTAGTCACTTGTAGGTTTCAAGTGCAGTTGTAACTCTTACCTGATTAGTGGATTGCCTTCATTCTAAGAAGGAAGAAATCACCTTAACGGGTGGACTGGAGTAGCTTGAGTGATTTATCAAGTGAACCAGGATAAAATCCTTGTGTGCTTTTCTATCTCTATCTTTTGCACTTAGTTCTCGAAAAGATTTGTTAAAATCTTTAAGGTGGTAGTTTTGTACTGAAAACGTTATTCAAACCCCCCCTTTCTACCGTTTTTCATACCTTCATTAACCCACTCTAATCAAGCCATCCTTAAGGTTTCGTTCACACTTAGGCTCTTGGTGAGTCATCAACATATAGCAACCTCAAGTCTTCAACTCACTACCAGGACTTTCCTTCCCTAGTCTTGTCATTCGCACATCAATCAAATTCTTAGTCTCCTACGCAAAGTCTGACAATCTCTAAGTCTTACACACTTAAGACAAACATTTCTAGACTTAAAATCTAAACCTTCACCAAGTTTGGACCTCTATTGTCCTATCATTCACCCACACTCCTCGAATGGAAATCTATTTCTTAAAATACAACTTATTCGCAAAGAAAATCAAGCACTTAACATAAACTTATCTTTCAAACTCGACTAATCAACGATCAACTCCAATAAATCCTCCTATCATAGACCATGCCAGCTTTGATTCCGAATACCATCCCCTCAATATTAAGTTGATCAGGCAAAATATCTTGAAAGTGGAAATTCTGAAAAACCCTACAAGTAAGGCCAATAAGTCTATCTCATCAAGTAGTCACATCTAATATGAGATCATCTCTAATCAATTCAATCTCTAACAACTCCATCTTGAAAAAGATAGAACCTTAACTCATGGAACTCATACAACATTCCATTATGATTCATTCTTAGCTTCTATCTTTCCTTACTACCATATCCGTACAAAACAACTTATAGGCTTAGCAACTTCTCTAAACCCTATACAACTGTCATAATCATAACACAAAAACAGTCAAAAGAATGTTCCTAATGCATATCTCTTTCCAACAACATAGAGTCTACACCTAGGATATTGTATAAAAAAGTAGGCAAGCTACAATTACAGTTAAGATTTTGATAGAAGTAATAATCATCAAGTCAAAAGTTAAGGGGTTAATGCTCAAAGCAGCAACAGCAAGCAAGAAACATCTAGTAGGCAAAATAAACAATTATTCATATAATCTATAAAGTAACACTCTGTCAATCGATCAACACTCAACCGATCAATTACAGAGTTCAAACAACCTAACACAGAAGACCTATTCCCCAACAAGTTCTGGTTTCTCAACCAAAGCTCTGATACCACAATGTAACGCCCTGACTTTCTGGGTCACCATAGTAACCCGCTAAAATAAATATGCAATGTTTTCCAAAAGGATTCATAAACACGAGTATAATTTTTTTCTCTTCAAAGTATTTCCAAAACATGTCATGCCTAACCCAACTGTAAATCAAATTACATCTAGCCTTGAACAAAGCAAGTACCCGAAGGTAAGAATGAAAGAACACATCCTACAAGACCTAACAAGTAGTACGAGATTAAACAAGGAATCTATTATGCAATGACACCACAAATCCGACATACTCCCTACGATTTCCACACCGGGGAACCAAAGGAAAGCAATGCATCGAAACCTACCCCAAATCTCAAATATAAATCCATAAAATCCTTATACAGGCTTTAACTGATAATGGTAAGCTCTCTATCCCAAGGCTCTAACCTTACACTCGACTCTACTCTTCGAGTCTTCCATTATTCTTCAAGTTCTCCTCTCCGACGCGTACAATGGTCAAGCTCTACCGAAGATTCTTCATCGCCTAATAGCGTTAAGCGCCCAAACAACAAGTAGCAAGCAGAAAGGGTTAACTCCATACAATCACCTCATATAAAGAGAAAAACATGCTATTCGAATTTAAGTGCATAACATGACACACAAGCTAGCAACATAATTCAAGATAAATGATGATATATATCCAACAATGTGAAATCAAATCGTATATCAACAATATCAGCAACATAGAGAATCAAGAACATATACATAGAATCAAGTCAAGTACAAACATAATCAACAACATAGAATCAAATCAGATATGGACGATACAATCCCGTGGAACGAAAACCACAGAACCCCCACTTTATAACGCCTCAAAGGACGGGATAGTCACGTGGAACGAAAACCACTGATCTGCCACTTTGGCGTCTCAAAAGACGGGACAGTCACGTGGAACAAAAATCACTGATCTGTCCCTTTGGCGTCTCAAAAGACGGGACAACCACGTGGAACGAAAACCACTGATTTGCCACTTTGATGTATCAAAATACGCGACAATCCCATGAGAACCCACATCATTGCCACTTAAGGTCGAAGTCGTATATGCCAAGTTAGTCAACAACAATCTAATGAACCTCAATAGTCACTCAATCAACAATTCACAATCCAATAACCAAGTCAGAGTAACCCTATGTTATTCATAATATAAAAAAGAATAAGTCAATTCAATCATGCATACCAGCTAAGGTTGTCAGACTCGTGGGTCTTAGCAGACTCGTTTTGGGTAGGTAGACTCGACTCATAGACTCGACTCGTAGACTCGTCGAGACTCGAGTCTACCAGAAATGAAAAATTACTAGATATAACCCTGTCACATGAAGAACAAATATAAAAAGAAAATAAATTTTTCACTTATATGTTTCTTTCTGTTTCAATAAGCAAATTCATTACTCTTATCTAAAGAGAAAATAAATTGTTGTCAACTGATATTGCTATATAGCTAGAGCCCATGAATGATAAGATCCCTTAACTTCAACTAATATTACCTCCTTAATTTAATTCTTTTATATAATTAGGAATCTGAGTATTCCCTCTCGCGAAATTAGGTTTTAATAGAATTGGGAATTTTAAAAAATTAGGGATTTTAAATTTTGTTTTTATTTTTAAAACGTGACTCGCTGACTCGGTCATTGACTCGCGAGTCCACTGAGTCCACCGAGTCTGAGCCAAAATCGAGTCTGTTGTCGAGTCAACCCGTTTTCCCCACCGAGTCTACGAGTATACTCGCGAGTTTGACAACCTTGCCAGCTCATGAAATCAATATTAGCAGCCAGAGATTGTCATCAAGTAAGTCATTGTGCAAGGAACAATGGCCTAAGCCCTAGAAAACAAAGGCGTAAGCCTTAAGGTTTAACAATGGTCAAAGCCTCATAAAACATTTGGAAAAAACCTTAGACACAGTCAACATAAGCAAGTATATATTACAGTAAAACATGTCAAATTCCTAATCCAACTAAACATCTTCATCTCAAGCACAAGCAGTCCAATTAAAAGCATGCAAGACTCAATGACACTTCAATACTAAGTTACCCTAACCTTTTATTTCTCCATCCAAGCTCGACATCACAGTTCGATCCCAAAAACAGTTCCCGAACTCAGCAAGTTCTCTGGGGTGTCCTCCTCCGTTATGAAACCTCAACGCTTGCTCCAAAGCCTCTTTCCTCAGCTCAACTCGTTCCCAAACCTTAAGCAAAGTATCATTTCTTAGCCACTAAGAAACAATACAAACTAATAACACTCATTGTCGCAACCGTGGTGGCGGTGGGACGACAGGTTAAAGTTTTGAGATCAGTAGAGTCGCCACCAATATTTGTTAACATGAAAAACATTGAAAAACCCATAGAAGCTTGGTCTTCGAAACCAGTTTGGATCCGGGAGTCGATTACGCGTGGGGAAGGTATTAGCACCCCACTGCGTCAGCTTAAAAAAACAGTACCTCTAATTAATTGTGCAAGATATTATAGCTTTGAAAATATTTGTTTCACCCAAAAAAAAATCCTTTTATTATTTAAGTAATATTCTAATTAACTATTTCACCAACTGAATACCTTTTTTATTATTTTAATTATTTTATTACCTTCTTTTATTATCATTTTGAAAAATGAAGATTGCAACTAAAAAAACAAAATGCCTACTTATTAGTCACGTCTGCTACCACCTGGGATTTTGTTTTACTTCTAATAATATAATAATATAATAATGATATCAACAACTAACAAAGTTAACAATTAAAAAAGAAAAGAAACTTATCCTAAGAAAGAAAAAAAAGAAACTGACTGAAAGAGTAGTGGCGAAGTGCAGCGGCGGAGACAATGAAAACAGGGGAAGAGGTGCGAACTTGATTTGGCAAAAATTTGAATTCAATTGAAGTGGTTCTGTTCCGGTATGAAACTATCAAGCAAGGGCTTAACAGTTTGAGAGTAATAGAAAACTGACAAAATGAGAAAATGCGTGAAAAGTTAGATCCCCACCGCTTGGGTGGTGTCTGATAGTTATAGCTTGGTTCTGACCCGCTTGAGATCATGTGTACAAGTATTGCAAAGCCCACGATATTACAAAGTTGGTATGCCCATATTAGTAATGCATATTTCATAAGTTCTCGACACTTATAGAATTAATGCTTCCTATAAGCCCATATCAGTACAGGTTCATACACACATAATCATTTTGTTCTTCCTTTCTCTATCTGTAGTACTGTAAAATTCGGTTTTTCATCCGGATTGTATTTGATTTATCATTCATGCTCAACAATTTGATTACAAAGTTTGATCACCATGAACATATATTGAGGTTAAAAGTCACAGAGATACATGTGAGTTTGCAGTGTTACAATAATTTGTGCAAAGGTAAGATAAGAAAATGAAGAAAGACAACAATTACTTGGTGATAGAACCAGTTGCAATTGATTTCTTTTCCACTGCTCAGTGACCAAGCTCTCCTCCTCAGCACTATCTATCTCAACACTCTGTTCTGAATTTTTTCTCTCAATATTTTGGTCGTATTCCCTTTTGTGTCCCCTTTGGCCCTCTGCTCTTCTTCTTATTTATAGGCCAAGAAACTTGCCAATTTCTTCATGCATTTAAAGAGCCCAACCGTAATTCTTCCATGCTTTCAACAATTGCAGCTAAGATGTCAAAAACTGCAAACGGTGCTTGCCATTTTTGACATCAGATCTTCAAATTGCAACTTGAAAGGACTTGGTACTGATCGGGGAGCGACCAAACTACCCAAGAAGCCGGGGGTAGGAAGAAGGAGAGGGGAACGGTGACGTCGAGCGGCGGCGACCAAACTACCGAAGAAGCCGGGGGTAGGAAGAAGGAGAGGGGAACGGTGACGTTAAGCGGTTGAAGAAGGTCCCGGGAGGGGCTCCTGCAAGGTACTCCAATGCCAAAGTAAGGAGCTGAACAAGAGTGAATGAGGAATGAGATGTGAAGAGATAAGTTCCCTTCTAAGGGAGGGGAACCCCCTTATATACCTGCCTTGGTGCTAGGGTTGAGCCATGCGACGTCATGCATGTCCTGCGCGTGGGCTCCTCTCAGCCGTTAGATCTCCTGTTATTCCTGCGGTGCCAAAGAGATCCCACGGTCCAGGGCCTTCCATGAAGTAGGTGCATCCCCTAGCTTTCTAGGGTGGTTGAGAGAAGTCAACTCCTAGGTCCTGGATCCCACTGTTATCCTTTGTAGGACTGTGGGGCCAAGCCTAGCTGTTTTCTAGGTTCCCAGAACAGGTACTGTGCCATGGTTGCCATTTTCAACGGCAAATCTAGCTCCAAGGTGTTTTTTCAACAGCATATCTCTAGATTAGCTTCAGATAGGTAGATAGCAAGGCACATGGTTGGCATGCTCCTAAGGGCTTTTTGTCTCCCTTTTCTTTATTTTTGTGTTCTCCTTCACCGCTTGATCATGTTGGGCCCTTTCTTCTCTTCTATAGCGCTCCCAAGAGTAGAAGCCATTTGAAAGTTGTTTTTTTGAAAGCATTTAATGAGATGCTAATTTTCAACAAAAATTCCTTCAACTTCGCTTCATGTCCTCAACAACATTTCCTTAGACTTCAAAGCTAACACATAGCCTGCAAGAAAAATGGTGGGCATGGACCTAAAACTTTTCAAAAAATGAGAGAAATTTGAATAAAATTAGAATAAGGGAAAGATAAAAAGGTAGGATAAAATTAGGTGTTTACACTCATTAAAACCGGAAAAAGCTTTCGAAGCTTCAGAGTTCGACATTTAGGCACGAATGGACAACAAGACATTTGTTCGCTAAAACGCGCATAACTCGAGCTACAGAACTCGAAACGACACGAAACCAAAGCCAAAATTTCAACAATAGAAAACTAAAAGAGCCACACTATAACTCCAGCCAAACAAGCCCATATATTATTTTTGGACACATTACCACTCCAACAAGTTTCGGCCACTATTCAAAGTAGGGCTTCCCGAACTTTTTCTTCGATCTAATTTAATTCCTAGGTATTCTTAGGTAATATCTAGGGTAGGGAAACACTCGAACAATTGCGGGAGCTAAATCTAGAATAGGGGCTTTTTGGTCCATTTTAACAGCTCAAAAACTCAAAGTTGAAACTTTCAAAAAGTAAACCAATAGAGTTGTAACCAAGACATTTACTAACAACAAATCCTACAAGCGCTAAGCAAGATTGAGACCTTAAGCGTAAAAAAGTAACGGTTGAGTAGAAATGGGTTTATGGCTGAGATATCAGATCTACGGCGACAGGAAAGAAATCTAAGCGCACAAATCATGAATATAGAAATGTTGTGTTAGCATAGAAGGTATTTGAAAAGAAAAATTGAAGCTATCAGACATTTTGACATTTTGCTCTAAACTTTGAGCACAAAAAGACATGGAAAAAGACATCAGAAAGAAGAAAATTATGCAAGGGTTATGAAGATTACCTCTGTGCCTATCTAACGCAACTGAAATCGGGACGATCGGGCAAGAATCGGTAAAGTTCTCCCTTCGTCTCTCTCTCTCTCTCTAGCCGCGGTCTCTCCCTCTCAAAATGGCAAGATATTTTGCTTTTCTCCTTTTATGGGAGAAGGGAAAAAAGAAAAGGAAGGATTCCGCGGGTCCGGTAGTTTTGGTACATTTATCTACTAGTTAAAAGTGAGTAATTGGCGACAGAATGTCAAAACTCAAAACGAGGTTCTTTTAATTGAAGAAAACGATCCAAACACAATATGGATCAAAATACGCAGAAAAAATAATTTTTACAGTTGACGTCGGATAAAGAAACTTCCTTCTAAAAAAAGATCGCAAACGTCGAAAGGAATGAGGCAGCGTGGATGGAAACTTTGTTAGAAGCTCCGAACAGAAAAGCTCTTTATTCAGGGTCTTATTTAAAGTCTCCTAGGAGATAAAGTCTAGCTTTATCGGGCTTTCGAGAAGCAGAACCTATCGTGCGTGCAGTCTATAGTTCTGTAATGGAACACAGGTCAAGGGAAAATACCCTAAGTTTCTTATTCTCTTGACGATTAGAAATATAACTTAAACAGTGCTCTAGAAGCGAAAATAGCCTTTTTCAGACACTCTCGACCTTAGTCGGGTGTAAAAATGACTCGTGCTATCGCTTAAACTGACTACAGTACCATCTTTAGTCATTTCCTGAACTTTCTCCTTCACTAAGCTTTCCAATTAGTCAAAAATTAGTTTAGGTTCCTCTCACGCTTACACATCAACCTAGGCGTGAGTCGGAAAATAATTATTTATTCTATTTCTAAAAATATAGGTCTTACAAGAGGAGACTCTGGTCATTCTCATTATACTTTGTGGTCGCAATGAATATTGATCTTCCACATCCAGAAGATAATGATCATTTGATCTAATAATCAAGGAAAAGTTTGTGAAAATGGTGTTTTTCTTCAAAGTGCTTTTTATGATGTTCTTTCATATTCATGTCAAAATTATTAGAAAGAGCATTTGATCTTGAAAGCATTGAGATTATGTGAAAGTTATGTTTTTTTCCGAATGTTATTCAAATGTTCTTATGATCTTCAATAGAAAACCTTTAGAAAGAAAGCTTTGACCTTGCAAAGGAAAATGGTTTTGAATTTCAAGGTTTTTGGGTGAATTTTGTGATCAATAAGGGCATGGGTTTATGATCGATCTTGTAACACCCCGATTTCGGTGGCGTCACTTTAGTAACCAAAATAAACTTAATGCGGAAAAACGTGAATATTTTTTTTTTTATAATAATAACTAAGACAAGACGGAATTAAATAAAACCCAACAATAACAAAAATCAGAACTAATATACAATATATAAACAGCCCCCGCTGTAGTAGCAACCTCGTCACGAGTAACCTCCAGTGACGGAATGAAAAGTGCAACGCCCGTAGGCAATATATACAAACCAAATGAAAAGGTGAAGTGCCCGCAACACCATCCCTCAAAACTGAGAATCAGCTGACCCAATGGCCTGAAAATAAGACCTCCTAAGTCCAACCAACTCTCTGTGATTCCCGTAAGGAAACCACACAAAAAGCTATAGGCGGATCTACCCTGTCCCCTAAGTAACAAATGAAGCAAGACTGTCAGAGCTAAAACTCTACTCCTACACTAATCCTAACTCGAGGAGCTCATACCAACACTCAAAACTATGTGCTAGCATGATCGTCGTCTGAATCAGAATCCAGAACGACCAAGTCTACCAACCCTATCCGTCCTCCCCTCGCAACCGCAGTACGCTCCGATGCTGGACTCACGGGCTTAGGGCCCGAACCCTGATCATCAATGATCGCAACAGAGGGTGCACTAGACCCTGCCGAAGGCACTCCCACTGGAATCTCCTCTGAGGGATCCTCCTCCTCTGAAGATGACGGTGGCGGCGGTGCTCCTCCGAATCCTGGTCCGCAGTGAACGCCCGGTGGCAAGTTGAAGCTGATAGAGCATCGCCTCAACACTCCTGACCTCAAGAGTCCTCCACTGTCCACGTGGTCCTCCATGATGCGCCCCGAATACGTCGCTCGATGGCTCGCGGGGTCAACCACCCACGACCCGGGGTCGTCCTGATCGATCATCTCGTACCTAATCCCCCCCGAAGGGTGGACCATGGTGAACCAGTCCGCAATATTCATCTGACAAAAGGCGTTGTCCGCCAAAGCACACACAGAAGACGCGAGGGTCAACTCTAAAGAACTATGTAGATAATAAACCCAATAGGTACAAATAATAAATAGCCACTTAGGCTTATAACTAGAGATGTCATTCCTAGGGTTGCATGTTTCATATCGAACGTAAATGACAACAATAACAAATAGCATGTTCCAAATAGGATTGACAAATAACAATCACACTCGACAACTAAATTAGTATGTATGTTGCATGATATGCAATGCAGGTTAACCCAGTCAACCAATATGCAATCCGGAACGGATGGACATCATCGGATCAGCCCTTCACCAGCCACGGTGGTGCCATTTCGGCCCGTGATGCCTCTTACTCCAACATCATCATGTAGCCAGATCAGCATAAAACCCGAAGGCCTGCCATTTCGGTCTGCTACTAAGAGTCACCTAGCAGCGCTCTTACGCGGAAATCCTGGTCTTATAACCAATTTTGGAATCCGCCGTGGTCCGGTATCTCGCCGTGTTTAAACCACTTAATGAGTGCATGCAATGCAGTGATTAGCCAAACAACGTCTCCGACCTCACTCGACACGTCGCCACGTGTTCTAGCTAAATTAATGTCTCTAAAAGCTTACCCTAAGGTAAAGTCGATTCTGCGATAAAATACAATAATCATTAAACGAGTGCAACCACTCACGATGACTCTTCGGGTCATCAACACTCTCACGAAGTCTCATGCTTCAGTGAAGTTTCATGCTCTCACAAGGTCTCACGCCTCAGTGGAGTTCCATGCTTTCCACAAGGTCTCACGCCTCAGTGGAGTATCACGCATTCACAAGGTCTCACGCCTCAGTGAAGCTTCTCGGCTCATCCCTTGGATGGCTAACAAACTGCTCAACGAGCGAAGGAGTACCAACATACTCAGAACTTACCAAACTCCTCAACACTTGGATCCGACGACACTCCTCGTTTTCCCAAAACTATGATTTGACTTCCAATGCTTTCCTTCGAGGTTATTATCATTACTTAAAGATTTTGAGGTTATTTAAGGTCTTATGAATTTTCTTTATAAAATAGATTCCATTTTGTCTTATCGCAAGTCTTATACATTTGCAGGATCTCCCAATCCCAAGTCGCTTCCAGAGGATGTCTCGATCCACTAAACAAAATTAAGGCCCGAACCTCGTTCGTCCTATCAAACTTTCTCAAAACTCTCAAAATAAAATCGGCATGACCTGCCCGCTATTCTCACCATTCAGAATCTCAGATTCCAGTACAGAGCATATTTAAATCATCACAATCAACAACATGTCATATATCAATAAATCGCATCATAAACACTTAGCACTTAGCATATAAAGCATGCACCACACATCCTAGATTACCCACATAGCACATAGCATGTAAGACAATCTCAAAAACATTCAGTAGATGAATCATCTACATTGTCAGCCGAAGCCTCAGAAAACATTTTCCAATCACACACAATTCCAGTGCATAAACAGTAAACAATGTCGAAACATCGACCCTAAGCATTAACTAGAGATTCAGTGAGAAGCCCTCACCTGAAGGTTCTCCAGTATGATCGTCAAGCGCTTCCTCGCACTCAAAGTGTTGTTCCTCAGAGAAATCCTCAAAAGCACCTTTACAACAAAATCACAGAATACTATAAGAATCTATCGAAAACTAAGCTATCGATACTTACTAAGGTTACTCGAAGTAATCTATACTCTAAGGTACGATAATCTAGCGCGAAAGGACAAGTTTTCGGAAAAGGAAATTTTCCTCCTCCCCCATATAGGGCTCGGCCACTTTGGTTAATTATGGGGTTCGATTTTTCTTCGATCAAACTTGGTTCCTATGCTTTCATAAGCCGTAACTAAGGGTATTCTGAACTCGGAAAAATTATCGGATCAAAAACTGTCGCAGGGGTATTTTGGTCATGATTTTTAACTTAGGATTTTCAAAACTGAAATCCCAAAAATAAAATTTTGCAGGGACGTCACCAACGACGTTTATGACAACTAATCCTACTAGCACTAAGCTAAGGCGATAGTTTTCAGCCTAAAGGTTGAAGCTTTACACCAAAAACTCCAAAAATGGGTATTTTAGGCTCAAATTGATTCCGGCGGAATTCCGGCGACATAACGGAAAATCTAACCCGGCAGAAGTGATCTTGGGCACATATAGAAGAGGTTTAGAATCAGAAATGAAAGATTCAGGATAGTTTTGCAAAAACCCATAAACTATCCGCTCAGAAAACTCTACAGAAAAGCTATGGAAAAAGCGATCGGAGGTAAGGATTAGCGACTATACCTCGAAGCCTTGAAGTAGCAACTGATTGATCGACGATCAAGCAAGGATTGAACAAAATCTCTTCTCCTCCTCTCCTTAGCAAACTCGCGGCCTCCTTGGGAAGAAATGGGTAAGATATTTGTTTTTTTCTCATTTTTTTGATATATATAGAAGGTGGAAATTCGCGGGAAAATGAAAGTTTCGCGAATCTGATTTTTCCGGCGTCATTCTCCGTGAATTAATAGATATGTTTTGGCAAAAGAATTCCAAAACTATAAAGAGGTCTCTTTGTATTTTTGGCAACTAAAGCATAGTCGGTATAAAACTATTTTACCCGATAAGTTGCTTTTTGCATCGAATGTCAGAATGGAAAACTTCCTTCGGAAGAAAGATTGAAATCATCAAGAGAAATGAGTGTACGCGTGTAGAATATTCATTTGAAGCTCTGAATAGAAAAAGTCTTCATTGTCGAGAAATTCTAGGGTTTTGAAATACCAGGGATTCGGTTTCGGCAAACTTCCGATGATTGGAATCGGACGTTCGTAGATCCTAGAGTTTCGCCTCGAAATGATGGTGATATATGGAAAAAGAGAAGTTCTAACATTTCTCTGAAGATTTTTGGAATTAACTGCCAGCGTGCCTAAAAGTGAAAATTAGCTATATACTAGGGTTTCTGACCTAGGTTTAAGCGTGTAACGATCGTGCTATAACTTTTATCGATCATAATGCAATCCTTGAACTTTTCCTGAACTTTCTCCTTCATAAATATATTTCATTTAATAAACTTTCGTTCAGGTTTCCCTTCACATTACATCAACCCTAATCGTGAATAAGAAGTTTATTCACTTAGCATAAACTTAAAAACTCGGGCCTTACAGATCTGATTGTCCAATTAGTAACGTTACTTCGTCCGTTCGTTGGTAGGACATTTCCAAGTGTAGACCTAACTTCTAGGAGCAACCCGAGACTTTTAATGAAAGCGTACCTTTGAGGTAAGGGAACTTCGGCTACGACCTAGATTTCTTGATTGTTGTTGTATGATTGTGAAATTTTAAGGACCTTATGCTAGATGAATATGCTAGTAAGGGCACTTCAGCCTCGGCCTAGATAATTGTTTGTGATTGTGTATGTCCTGCTATGGAATGTTTTAATGAACATGATAGTAGGATTATCAATGATTGTATATGGTAGAGATGATATATGATTGTTGATGCAATAAATGCTAGCTATTGTTATTATGAACATGCCCTATGTGATTAGGTTGCTAGCCTTTATTTATTATATGCATGCTAGTTATATTCCTATAATGTGATGATGTTCATGAGATGAACATGAAAGGCTTAGGGCCTAGAGATGATAACTAACTTTCATGACATGAGTCTGTGACCAAGTGTCCTGGACTGGGCTTGGTGGTCATGACTAGTGACCTGAACTGGGCTAGTACGTGGCGAGGTTCAAGGGATGGACCTGAACGAGGACAAACGTGAGGCGACAATGCGTTAGCATGAGTGGCTAACCCTGATCGTGAAGCTGTGAGACAACGATGCGTTGGCTAAGAGTCGACCCCGATCGTGGAGTCGTGTTTGTCCTGCATTTCCATGACAGATTGGCTGAATGGATATCCAAAGCGTCTGCATGCATTTGCACCAGCATTGACTAACTTAGAACTATGAGATAGTTCCCCATAATTGTGAATCTTATAACTTGATTTAGTTCCCCTTATTTGTGGATGTTAGCTTAGGAAAAGACTTGTGATTGATAGGGTAGTATACCCTACTTGTGACATGTGAGTGTTAGAAGTTGACTCTTGCTTGTTTGTTGTTTGGGGCGCTTAACGCCCAGATGACGAGCATGCGTGCGATCAGCCGAGATGTGACCTTATACCTGCTCGACATGGGCGACGATGCGACTTAGGATATTGACCACGCTCATTGTTATTACATCTACACCGGTCGTGATCGAGAAGGGAAGTGCTCACGTCAGAGGCGATCCCTTATTCTCATTTGCTATCATGGGACTCTCAAGATGCCATATCCTCCACCAGGTGTAGCTGATACTGATAGGATCATCGAGGAGGTGCCCATTTTGGATTCACCCTCCTTTGTGGGAGATTATTTCATTTATGCCACGAAGGAGGCTCTTGTTTCTTGAGGACTGAGTCGGGTATTAGGTGTGATAATTGAGTCTGTTCTTGGGGGTAAGCCGAGTTTGTTTGTAGGGTTCGCACCTAACCTAGAAACCTTCTTGTTGTGTTGGCTCGGAGGCGGTTGAACACTAGTTTAATAATTATGTCTTTAATTATGATGGAATTAATGTACTCAAGCTTTTATTAATAAAATGAAATTATTCAGTCCATTTACTCATTCAGTTATTTCTTTTATTTGTCAAGCTATGTTTTAAAGAGGTTTTTATTTCGGCAAAAATTCACCCACGTTTTCGTAAAAGGTTACTAAAGAGACCCTCGAGAAATTGAGATGTTACATGCTCTCCCACCCTCTGTCTCGGGTCTTCATTGAGAATATAAATAGCTGCGGGTTAATGGATTTTGGAACTTCTAGCCTTCGATTTACGTGGTTTACGGACTGTGTTGGGAGGCCTCCCGTGCACAAGCGGTTTCATAGGGCTTTGGCTTCCATGCATTGACGCATCAGCTTTCCCAAGGGGGGGGGGGGTGGTTTGGAAGTCCTTCCTAGACTCCACTCGGATCATAGCCCCATTATGCTTAGGTGTGGGAAAAAAAGTGGAGTGTAGGGGCCCATGACCATTTCGGTTTGAAGCTGTGTGGACTATGCATCCTCAGTATAAAGACATGGTGCAAGACGCTTGGATTAAGGGGAGGCTGAATATTCTTGATGCTCCATGACCATGGTCGCGTTGGCCACAACCACGACCTCCTCCACTGTTGAGGCTCTCTCCCCACCGTCTTCTACAATAACCATCGTTTGGGCATAATAGGGCATGGATTTTAGTAATCTCCACCCTCTATTTCGACATGCATCGTCGTTTGGCCGGCCAACCAGAACATTGGGCCTTGTTCTCCTACTCCTACTCCTTGCCTTGGTTCTGGTTCTTCTGTTTCCTTTTGTCCGGTTGGAACTAGAGAAGCAGAGAAGAGAGAAATCCAAGTCTAAAGAGAAAGCCAGATTGTGAGCCCTTCTTCACCTCTGAAGCAACCACCGCCAGCCATCTTCAACCCAGATCGAGAGTGAGGAGAAAGGGATCGAGAGCGAGAACCAACCATTGAGAGGGTGGTAGCGATCCAGAGGAGAAATGGTGGTGGTACGACCTGTTGTCGTGGTGTTGTGATGAGGGAGAGAAAGAAGAAGAAGAAGAAGAAGGGTTTCGATTCTTGAAGAAGAAGAGGAACATAAAGATGAAGAATAAGGGCTTGGTGGTACGGTGTGTGCGCTTTTTTTTTTTTTTTTTTTTTTCAGAAATTCGTTTAGATAAATTTGGCTTAATTGCACATTTGGTCCTGGATGTATAAAATTGTGTAATTTGACTCCCTAATGTTTAAAACGAATGATTTTAATCCTTCAAGCTCTAACTTGTGAAAATTGGGTCCCTCCGTCAGTTTACCATCGAAATTTAGACGGAATTGATGAGTTGAAATTTCTATTAATGATTTTTTTAATATTTTTGCCACATAATTACTGAGTTGTGAATTAAATTTTCTTTCTCATTTAATTTTTATTCACATGGGTCCTCCAAAATCAACCCAAAAACCACGTCTTCCAAAGCTACACCACCACCGTGCCCATCCACCTGAAACCCCAACCCCCACCGCATTTCACCACCGCTTGCTCTATGGCTCGTGTGTTTTCGTCCTCTTCGCCTTTTCCTTGGTTTTGGTTTTGCTGCTGCTGCAGCGCCTCTACCTCTTCCCTCAAATCAAATATGAATTGGCTTCTTCAGCCTAAGGCCAGGTAACCTTCTTCGCTCTAAACCCTTGCCAAGTGAAATAATGGATAACTTGCTTCAATGCTGAATAGTTAGCTCTTTGTAAGAAATAGTTTGAGGAATTAATCAATTGTAGAAATCTCCGGGGCTCCGCTATGAACAAAATGAATTTAGTATAGACTCTAATACCAACCAAAACCTAGTTCAAGAGTTGAGGGTTACTCTACCCTTTATAAACACTTATTGGGTCATATCTCTAGGCAATGTGAGACTTCTAACATTGTCATAATGTTTGTCATATCATATGTGTTGATTGCTTGGTAAAAAGTTCAATTTAGCCTTTGTTTGTTTGAGGGTAACAAGAAAAGAGAGAGTTATAGAGTAAAGATGGAACAACCTCCCTTCTTTTGAATGCCGGAATATCTGTTTGTATATATAATCCGGCAAAAATGTCATTTTCACACAATCTTGAGTGATATAGAAGAATGCTAAATGCACAAGACGAATATAAAAGTTACAGTGTGAAGAATTAAAGTTAATTTCTATTAAGTGTATTGGAAACTCGAACGAATATAATAAGAGGGGAGATGGATAAGCATAAAACATAATTTATTCCAAATGGTTAAAAGACTTGTTTTTTGTTTTGGAAGCTAGTCTATGGAATTATTAGTCAGTGGACCAAAATTTTCACTTTCATTGGCTTGTTTTTGTACCTCATGGTCATTGGCATTTGGCTCTATAATTAATTATTCTGCATTATAATAAGTCATGGAGTTAGTGTCGGTTCAGTTTGCTCAATATAAAATATACCTCTGCTGCTCCCTAAGCCTCCTAAGCCTAAGACAGGAATGGGCTCTCCATGTTTAAACTAAGTGAAATGTAAAATTTGAACTTTAGTAACTAAGTGAAATGTCTACATAAAAAGATTCTAATGTATTTTCATTTTTTTGTAGTTCCTATTACTAAACCAAAACTAGGGAAGGAAAGGCCAATTTCTTGTCCATGAGTAAACCTATAATTCTCAGTGAATTCCTTAAATTTTTTTACTTTTTTACTATCAATTTTCCAAGGTGAACAGAAAATCTTATAATCTGTTTGATTTGAAAAAATAATTATTTTTATTCTAAAATATTATCTTATTTTCATTTTACTATTATAAAAGATTAATAAAGTGATGTTTTATAATTAAAAGTAAAGAATAAAAAAGATGAAATATTTTCTCATACCATTTAAAACATCTTGAGGGTTTTAGTAAAAGGAAAGGCTCCCTTAACAGGTTTAAGGTGATACATCCAAGTGAAAAGAAAGAAATAGGAGTAGAACAGAAGGAAAGTGAGATATAACAGAGCAGTAATCATATATACACACCTCATTTTTAAAACACTTCATTTCCACCTTTTTTTGTTTCTATCTCTCTCCTCTTATCATCTATCACATCTCATACTTTCTCTCTCTTACTTTTTTCTTTCTTCATATCTCTCTCCTCATTCCACCTCTTACCCCTCAAAGAGAGGTGTGTGTATGTAAGATTAATGGTGAGTGTAAATAAACAATGCTCTTTAATAAATTGCTAAGCATTGACTAGGAAAAGTTAATTTTTTTCAAAAAAGAAAGAAAGAATTATTGGTTCTTGAAGATGATTCCCACCCCATGTGGACAACTATTAAAACATTTTCCTCCAAATCATCACAGAAGTATTGGTGAGAACTCTCCCATTGACTGATATTGTTGGATCTGTGCAAGATCTATTTTGCATCTGAACATCACTCTTTGAGTAACTTGGCCTCATTATTTTGTTTTCAGCAGGTGCTTCAACCTTAAACCAGCAGTCCCAGAGCCTTTCAATGGAAGATTGTACCCAAACCTCAAAATGGAAATATCAAGTTTTCTTGAGTTTTAGGGGAGAAGACACTCGCTTAGGTTTCACCGATCACTTATATGCAGCCTTGGTCCGCAAGAGTATAATAACTTTCAGAGATGATGAAGAACTTGACAGAGGTGAAGTCATCTCACAAAAACTCCTGCATGCAATTGAGGAGTCTCTTTCAGCAATTGTCATAATCTCCAAAAACTATGCTTCTTCAACTTGGTGTTTGGATGAGTTACTTAAAATTCTTGAATCCAAACACTTGTTGGGACAACAAGTATTTCCGATCTTCTATGGTGTGGATCCCTCTGATGTACGGAATCAGAGGGGAAGTTTTGCAGAAGCTTTTAAGAAACATGAAGAAAAAGTTACAGAAAACAAAGAGAAGTTGCAAAAGTGGAGAGATGCGTTAAGAGAAGTAGCCAACTTGTCAGGGTGGGACTCTAAGGATCAGTAAGTGCATGCCATTGGTTATTGTTTTAGTTGCAAACATCATAGCACCTAGTTATGTTAACACTGGTGTGTAAAAATTGGTCTTATTCCTTTATATATGATTTTAATCCTTCAGTTGATCATTTTTGTTTTTGCTTTGGTTCTCTGCAGACATGAAACTGAACTCATTGAAGAAGTTGTTGCACAAGTATGGAAAAAACTAGAACTCAAATTCCCAACATATAATGATGGACTTGTTGCAATTGACACTAGATTAAAAGATTTATATTCAATTTTGAAGCTAGGATCAGAGGATGTTCGTTTCATAGGGATATGGGGCATGGGTGGGATAGGTAAAACAACTCTTGCTACTGCTTTCTTCAAGAAAATCAGAAGCCATTTTGATGTTAGTTGCTTTATTTCCAATGTTAGAGAGGCCTCTGGGGAGAGAGACCAAGGACTGCTACAGTTGCAAAATAAAATTCTTTCTCATCTTAACATAAAAGGTATGGTCATTGAAACTTTAAGCGAAGGAAAGGACAGCTTAAGAAACCTTTTGTCGAACAAAAAAGTTCTACTTGTCCTTGATGATGTATGTTCTAAAACCCAACTTGAGAATTTGGCTGGAAACCAAGAATGGTTTGGTCAAGGGAGTAGAATTATTGTCACAACTAGGGATAAGCACCTGCTGATATCACATGCAGTATTGTTTGAAATTTATGAGAGTAAAATCTTAAATAAAAGTGAATCCTTTCTACTCTTTTGTGAAAAGGCATTCAAAATAAATGAACCTAAAGACGATTATCTGAAGTTGTCTCACAGTGTAGTGGAATATGCTGGAGGTCTTCCCTTGGCCCTTGAGGTGTTGGGTTCTTTTCTTTGTGGAAGAAGTTTATCGGATTGGGAAGATGCATTGATCAAGATTAAGAAAGTTCCACATGATGATATCCTAAACAAACTAAGAATAAGCTATGACATGTTAGAAGATGAGCACAAGACCCTTTTTCTAGATATTGCCTGTTTTTTTAAGGGATGGTACAAACATAAAGTGATACAATTATTGGGCAGTTGCGGCCTTCATCCAACAGTTGGAATAAATGTTCTTATAGAAAAGTCTCTTCTAACTTTTGATGGAAGAGTTATTGGAATGCACGATCTGCTTGAAGAAATGGGTAAAACTGAAGTTTTTCTTGAATCTCCTAATGATCCCGGTAGACGGAGTAGATTGTGGTCTCTAGAAGATATTGATCAAGTGCTGAGAAAGAATAAGGTAAGTGCTGTTTTTAATGTGAAATTACTTTTTCTATATTTCATGTATCTTATGTTCGTTTTTATGAAAATTATTGTTTGTTAGGGATCTGAAATTGTTCAAGGTATAGTCTTGAAGTCATCACCGTCTAAGCTTTACGAAGCACATTGGGACCCTGAGGCCTTCTCAAAGATTTATAATCTTAGATTACTTGTTGTATTGTGTGATATGCATCTTCCTCTAGGTCTGAAATGTCTTCCTAGCTCTCTGAAAGTTCTTATATGGTGGGGATATCCATTGAATACTCTACCACTTGAAGTTCAACTAGATGAGCTCGTTCACATACAAATGATCAATAGTAAAGTTAAACAGCTTTGGAATGGAACTCAGGTATAAGAATTCTCAGTTATGAAGTTTCATATAAATTAATGTTATTAGGCCAGTGTTTTCAAATACTAACTAGTTTCTTATTTGTTTTCTTCAGTATTTTGGAAAGCTGAAAGTAATTGATTTAAGTAATTCCAAGGATCTACGCCAAACTCCAAATATCTCTGGAGTTCCTTACCTTGAAGAGTTGCATCTTAATCATTGTACAAAACTTGATAAAGTTCACCAATCCATCGGACAACACAAAAAGCTCATGATATTAAACTTGATGGGTTGTGTAAATCTAAAAGCCCTACCAAGAAAGTTGGAAATGTGTTCCCTGAAAATGTTCCTTCTTTCTGACTGCCGAAACGTTGAAAGACTTCCTGATTTTGGAGCAAACATGAAATCTGTCTCAGTGCTTAATTTAATGAATTGCACAAAACTTTTATGCCTTCCGAACAGCATTAGTAACCTGAAGTCTCTTAGAATTCTCAACATATCAGGATGTATAAAAGTTTGTTGCCTGCCAGATAATCTAAATCGAAACAAGGCTTTGGAGGATCTTGACTTGAGTAGAACTGCTGTTAGAGAATTGTATCCATCCCTACTTCAGTTGGGGAATCTTAAAAAGTTATCTTTCAAGGGATGCAGTGAGCCAGAATCTAACTCCAGCTGGGAGTTGCATCTTCCTTTTGGGCTTAAGTTCAGGTTTTCCTCCAATTTCGGGTTTTCCCCTGCTCTCACAGGCTTAAAATTTCCTCCTTCTATCTCAGGTCTTTCCTCATTAACTGCTTTGGATTTAAGTTATTGCAATCTCACTGATTCTTCAATTCCTCCTGATATCGATTGCTTGTCGTCTTTGGAGAGACTAATACTAAGTGGGAACAATTTTAGACGCCTACCTCTCTACTTTGCTAATCTTTCAAAGCTTCAATATCTCGAATTGGAAGATTGCCGACAACTTATATCCTTACCTGAGCTTCCAACACATGTACGCTTGTATGTATCAGATTCAGATGCAAAGAAGCCTAATTTATTAGATCCTGGAAAGATATGGAAGTTTTTTGAGTCAAGTGACCACGAGCTCTTTCAGTCACCTGTATCTCGGGTATGCGTTTCTTTATAGTATAAGTTATTTAAATACATCACATAAACCATTTGGCTAAATTATAGATTATGTTTTTTTCTAACTTGATGATTCATGATAGAACATTTAACATCATAATATCATTTCACTAATGTAGCCAACTTCATTTGGTGAGAAATGGCTGTGGTTTCTTTTTTCTGTATCTTTCTAACTTGATTCAGCATTAAAATAGCCACTTGTTATCTGTGATGTGTACATGGATTTCTCCTAGTTTCGTTAATTATTACAAGAAATATCTCATTGTTACAGATGCTTGATTGGCCATGGACCAATCCTATGTACGTGGAAGTCCCACCGTTAACTGACAGTAAGAATTTTTTTCCCATGGAGTCATCATATGTGTCAAAACTTGATACATTTGTATCAGTAACGGTAGGCATCCCTGATGATTGTCATTCAAGTGATTGGTGGGGAGTTTCTGTTTTGGTGGCCTTAGATGCTGGAGCTACGGATGAAGATCCTGTGGCGAAACAAATGCGCTTTTACTGGATCTTTGACTCACTAGAACCTGAAGATGACCCTTCATTATCTCTGGCCTCAGGTTCAACAGCAAATAATGACCTGTACCTTTTCACAATGGTAGTGAGTGGTGACTTTATATACATTCGACATCACCTAAGAGGGGACCAAAAGTGGAAACAACAATTATTTAGCAAGCATCGAAAGCCAGAGTTGAAAGAAAACAGTTTGGTGCGTTTCAAAGTTCAAGTGGGAGGGTGCAAGATAAGGAAGTGTGTGTGGCGTGTGTTGCGTGAGGAAGATTTTGGTAAAGACTTGCAAAAGGTGAATAGCAGCAGTCAATCTTATACGACTCGTTCCCGGGGTCTGAGCAAACCAACCGTGGGTGAATTCCAGGGACAGGATGTAACTTCTTCGGACAAGCGGAATATTGAAAGATCCAATGACAACAACTTGATGGTAAGTAAAGATAAGAGTCTTAATTTTAGTGAGTTAGGCATATATGTGTGAAGAAGACATATGGAAGTTCCATTAAGAAGGGTGGGTAATATGAGGATAATCTAATTGTTAGAGATAGAAAGTTATAGAAGAAAATGACAGACTACATCATTAAGGATTAAATGATTTATCACTTGACATGATTTATGAGAGAAGATTAAGATACTTTTTGACTTGTCTTGCAAAAGGTGAACAAAGGCCAACCTGTTGAGACTTGTTCTGATTCTGAGCATTCCGATGGTCTGAACAAACCAACTATAGGTGAATTTAAGGGTGAGGATGTTATTGCTTTGGATGAGCGGAACATTGAAAGATCTGATGCCAACAACAATTCGAAGGTAAGCAAGGAACCTTAAAAGTATGATATCCCTGAATTTTGTGTTGTTTCCCGAAGTATCTTTGAGAGATATTAAGCTCAACGATGTGAAAAATGTAATGTTACTAGATCAATAGACTCATTACATATAGCAAGATATGATGCAACCCCTGAAGCTTAAAGGAGTTATATTTTTTTTTCCCAAATGTTTATTTATGCACATTTTTTTTTGGACCCAAAATTTGTCTTTAGAGAAGGCATTCAATCTCGGTACCTCATTCAATCTTGTTGCAGGGGAAATTGTTTCACAATATTAGACAAGGACTTGGTTTAAGCATGCTAGCTTTGATGGTAGGGACTGCAGTGTTCCTTTTTCCTAGGCAGGGATTCCACTTCAAACAGCACATTGCAACAAATGAGGACACTGCTAAACTATCAAAATCACGCTGGGCTTCGCATGGAACTGCATTTAAGGTCAATAAACCTCAATTGCAACAAATTCATAACAAATATGGAGGCAAGCGATTTTCTCTCTTAGTATACCAGCCACCAAGGACATTGTGTTTCTCTCGTAATTACTTTTCCTCTTACTTAACTAGACGCGGAACATTCTGCTCTTTATAGTTTCTTTATTTTTCATATGCTTCATTTATTTAATTGTAATGGGAACTTATAGGGAAGCTGACGTAGATTATTGTTTAGGTAAAAACATGTTAATATTTAATATATAGTTTGACAGTAGTATAATCTTTAAACTATACAGACTTCCATATGGGTAGTTTATTTAATTGTAATTAGTTTCTTTCATTCTCTGCACGGTTCTCTTCGTATCTAATTGTCATACTTAGATTTGTAAGGGTGTGTGGTTTTTTTATGGTGAAAGATGGTAGTTTACTTTTTCATACATGTTCTTACTATTAGGGATGTACCAAAATATATCTTGAAAATCGCTACTTGTTTTTAGTGAATGAGTCCTAGAATGTATTGAGCTCTATTCTTGTTTTTGCGCATGGAAATAATTGTTTCTTTCCAGAGAGAAAATGCTTTGAATTATGTTCTATCTTTCTGTTACACTGTACATTTGTTAGTGATATTAGTTTCCTTAATTTTTATTCCCCCCTGTCTTGAATGTAAAAGCAAATAATCATGAGTGAGTAACTTCCACACTTGTTATGAATTACTTTTTGGCCTTGGTTTTCTGAATTTGTTTTGCATTATGCCAGACTGTACTAGCAACCAATGGTGAATAATTTGAAGACAAAGAGAGATAGGGTTCAAAAAAGAGAGAGATAGAGAGAGAATTCTGAATTGTAATCTTCTTCAAATTGTTTCCAATCTGAAATGTGTACACAGGACCTGTTTATATACAAGCTATTAAGTAGGTGAAAACAACAGAAGTTAGTTACTTTTGTAGCTAATTCAAAACAGAACCAGCATGAAGTAAAACACACTGAATCAAATACAGTCCTTTAACAAAATTTACTTATGCCTTTGGTCGTGAACAAGTTCACCTTAGTGCCAGTATTGGTAATATTCCCATGAAACTTAGCTTCTGAAAGAGAAAACTGTTGGTAAAATACCAATATCTACTCTTTTTCCTCTTGTATTGCGGGATTTTGGTGGCTGTTTTGACAGCATATGAACAGGTTTGTGATACTTATATATCATGGTAGAGGATACTATCTGGTTATATGCAGATAATGCTGTGTTTTAAATGTCTGAAATGAATTACTGACATTTGTGTCTGAATCTGATATTGCTGTATCATTTGCTTCTCTTCATCTGGATGGTTAAATTTAACATTACTGCATGTGTTAGGGAACAAATGTGTATGGTTCCTTCTTTAGACAGAAATTCATCACAACCTGTTGGAACTAAAGAGAAGGGCATGGGATATTGCAGTTTTGTCTACCCAATCAACACGCCCCCCCCCCCCCCCTCGCCCTACTCAGGTAGTTGATGAGAATCTGTTTATTTGTCTCTTATTATAGTTGAAGTGCGGCTGAACTGCTCCATCGTATCAGCTTTTTTAAATTGAACAAATTTGCGTTGTGCTCTTACCATTTATTTTTTTGCTGTATAATTCTTGGATTTTTAGAATAAAAATTTATGTCTTGAGTTAGTGTTAGGCCCCCTATTACTAAATTGTACCAAACGAGGTTCAGGGCATGAGCTGGGGTAGTTATTTCAGTTAGTTGGTCAATTAGTGGTTGTATTAGCTGGCAGTTTGTTTGGGGGGGGGGGGGGTTTCTGTCTTAAGAGATCACCTGGTTAGTTTGTACAGGTATTTTGGAAATAGAATCCCACTAGGGAGAGTCTGGCCTTCTGGTGTAACCATTGTATAGAGTTGTGATTAATAAACTTTCTTCCATTCTTTCACTCAATTTAATTTTTCTGAGCAAAGTTCTACCAAATAACTCCAGTTTTAGAGCGTGTGTGCATAGGATGAGTGTTTTGAAGAGGATTTAATATGGGAGATGGTGGTGCAGATATAGAATTATTTGGTTGAAAAGTTGGTTTAAATATAGAACACGGTGTAGAAGAAACAGGAGCTGGTACGGGTGTGGGATTTACAATTGGATGCACTGCAGAAGTAGGAATGGAAGATGAATGAGGCATAGAGACAGTCTTAGGAAAGCTTTCCTGCTAATCCTTGGAGCAGTACCTTTTTAAGTTCCGCATCTCTACTCTTCTTGTCATATCTCTTATTATAGAAGCATGCACTCACACTCAAGAGACTCTTACCAAACGTAACGAGCTTGGGTAGCTTGGAGTGGATGAATTAATAATAGTCGAGTTTAAGTTAAAATGGTTTTGAAACGTGAAAGAAATCTTTGAAATTGATTGCAAAACTGGGAAAGGATGGTTTGTTGGATTGCAACTTGCAAGCATTGGTAACTCTATGGGATTGAGATCGTGAACAGGAAGGAGATTGAGCTAAAACATGACATGGCAAAATATTGCATAATAAAGAAAACAAATGACAATGCTACGGTGTGCATTGTTGAGAATTCAAGTGTGAGTGGGGTCCGACATTGGTTTAAATAAGTGAGATGAGAACTTTTTAAGAAATGTAACCCATAAACCCAATGTCTTAAGGTTTTATGTAAATATGTGACGTTGGTTCTCTTGGTGTCTTCACCCATGGACACCCATGGTCTCCCTAACAAGTGGTATCAGAGTCGATGGTTTGTGTGACCATAGTGAATCCTTGTGTTGAAAGTCTTCCTCGTGGTGTGGTCAGAAAACACGTCTCGTTGACAGCGTGGTGAAGTGAAGGACGACAAGTATGGATATTTATTAAGGGGAGCATGGTAATGTGGTAATTACTGAAACTTGATGAGGAGAATGCTGATGATTCAAGTAAGTTAAAGTCTCACATTGGTTTTAGGTAAAAATGTAACATAAAATTCTCTGGTTGTGTTGTTTCCTCGGCTCATGGGCTCCCTCTGTCACATCTCCAAATTAATATAGATAAATTGATAGATAGATTCCTCACTGAGTTCCACATTTTATGTTCCCGTTCATTTGAAAGTCATCTTCCTTAGCTCTTGTGAATGTATCGTGCAAATGTTGATACAACTGAATTCAAAAAATTGGCAATGCAGAGTTGAACATATAATAATAGGACCAACGTTGTCCAAATACAGCAAAGTGTTGAGAGAAGCTTAAGAAGGATTCGCAAATAAAAGAAATCTTTACGAAGGTTTCAGAGTTGAAATAAGAGGACAAGTCTCTATAACAAATTTGAGATATCAGCCTCCATGATTAGCTTAAAATGTAAGTCTTTATGGTGGATTCAAGATGCAGACTTCATAACTAGTTGAAGTTCCAAAGTTCAATCCAAGAAGAAAAATTTATAATTAGCTTGAAGGCAAGTATAATGGCTTAGTACAAAAGAAGGCTTGATTGACTTTTTTGAATACAGGCTTAAAGACCAATTCAAAGTGTAAACCTTCATGATCAGCTCAAAATACAAGCTCTGAAGATTTTATTAAAATGCCAATGGCCATGGTCAGTTTGAATTGCATTCTTAATTACAGGTCTGGTTCGAATTGAAGCTTCGAGATCAATCCAAACACAAGTCATCAAATTGAAGTCAAGTCAAAACCAAAGCAATCCTTTTTCCCTTGAAAAAGTTCAAAAGCCAATACAAAATCAATGAGTTCAAAATCTGCTTGAAGGAACTCGAAGCATGAAAGGGCCGGGTTTTTTTTTTATTTTTTTTATAAGCATGAAAGGGCCGGGTAAAACACATTTGATCGAGGGTCAATAGTTTTAGGCTTTGTTTGGTTGGAGGGAGAGGAAAGGAAAGGGAAGGAAAACACGGAAATCGAGGAGTGAACTTGGACTAAGGTAATTTTTTTTTAAAATTTGTTTAACATTTTTCAATTCCGCACTCAAGAGTGTGAAACACAACTCAATTTCACATTTAAGAGTGTGAATGCAACAACTGGCGAGGATTTAATTTTTTAATTTCAATTTTTTTTTTAATTTCCATTTCGCACTCAAGAGTGCTTTTTCTAAATAAGCCATAATTTATTAAAGGGCACAAGGGGTGCAACCCAATTACGGACAGGGAAAGCAAAACAAAACAGAAAAGTAGAGAAAAAGCAGGGGATAAGGAAGCAGAAAAAAGAGAGTTACAGTATAGAGGGAGCATAACGAAAAAGGAAAACTATCAACACTATTCCAATGCAATGCTCCCTGCTTATGTGTATTCTGATCCTCCAAATAATCGTGAACATCAAGCATCCAGCAAATTAATTAATAATCGTGAACATCCAGGGGAGGTAAGAGTACCATATCCCTCACAGCAAATTTCATTATACCAGCAAATTAATTCAAAGCTTGTATGCAGAGGATGGGCTGAGAAATCCATTCATACAGTGAACAATGGAAGCCCTTTGCCCTCCGAAAGCCAATGCCATACGCGAATTTGGGCCCTATCATAAAGTTCCTTTAAAGTGTGAATGCAACAGCTGGTGACTATTTAATATTTCAATTTATTTTTTTTATTTTCTATTTCACACTCAAGAGTGTGAAATATAATTCTGTTTCACATTCAAAAGTGCAAAAGATGCAGTAACAATTATCTACATAAGCATTATTTCTTAACACATTAATGATTAGGTAAATAATCATCAATCCTTTACAAAAGAATAATTACCTAAGTTAAAAATTAATCCTCAGTCAAATCTACAACGTCTGGTTCTTTAGTGCAATTTTGTTCTTCTAATTCTTTTTGATATTGAGTCATTCGCCCCATGTAAGAGGTCTCTCACCCCGCTGCATCTGAGTCACGATGATATCTCCATTGGTGAGCAGTTCGTGGAATTGGATGATTGTCCTTTAATTGTACCTTTATGAGGAAAACACAATAGGGATTAGAATAGTATAACATCAAAACACATTACGGGTATTTGTCACATTCCAACAAAAGCATCAAATGCTGCATGTATTTGATGCATTCTTCCGATGTCAATGCACGTATTTGTTCTTCATCCTTCCGATGTCAATGCACGTATTTGTCACTTTCCAACAAATGCATCAAATGCTGCATCTCTATTAAAGGTCCCTCTTTGTCCTCTTGTACTGCCCACACATGCATTGTAAACTTGTTGAATTGTTGTTCTACTATCAGGGTTCTTATCCTTCATAAGCATGTGACTTGGCTTAATTCTATTCTCAACCATCTCTTCAATTAACAGTTTCTCTGTAGAATTCAACCGTCCTTAAATGGAAAAGAGTAAAAGTCAAAAAAGAAAATTCACCATGAAATTCGCACTTTTGAATGTGAATAGAACAAAAATTTTGCACTCTAAAGTGTGAAATACAAACAACAGTCATAAAATGAACATTCATTGGTTCACACTTACTAAGCGTGAAGCGCTTAAATACAAGGAAGAAGATGAAGAGAGAATGAACATACCTTGGTTCACACATACAAAGCGTAAAACGTTTCACACTTATTAAGTGTGAAACAATAAGTGTGAAACGTGCCAACGCAGAAAACCAGGAGATGAGTGTGAGAGCGAATGATGGTTAGAGATATGAAGAGGATAGTGGTGGAGAGTGGTTGAAAGGTAGAAGAAGAGATATGTTTGAAATAAAATTAAATTTTAAGAGTATTTTAGTCACTTTAGTGCGAAAAGGATGGTATCAAAACAATAGGGAAGACATTAAAACTAATATCATCCATCGAGTTCGAAGGTACTTAGTAGTTATTCTTCTATGTGTTTCATAGTAAGGCCAAGTATAAGACATAAATTCAGAAGTTATTTTCTAAGTTTAATATTCAGATTAGGTAGCAATTATTTCCTTAAACTACTATAGATAGGAGTTTGTATTCAAAATCACGTGGCTTTAATTTGAGCCGCTGATCCAACTCTGGAAACAGAAATACCCGCATTAATCGCGGGTCTGATCCCAAATATCGAAAGGATAATGATGGAGAGCACGAGGATCTAAGCACGATTGGAGCACGAGGTCGTTTCTGGCGGTTTTAAACCGTCAGAAATGTGTAACGCTTGCTGTTTTTTCTGGCACAACAAACTTAGTGTCGGTTTAGAACCGTCAGAAATGTGTAAACCTTGGGTTTTTTTCTGGCACCACAACTTAGTGGTGGTTTAAAACCGCCACTAACTGTTGCTCGTGCGCTTTCGTACCACATCCTGTCGTACCATATAGCACTGCTCATACCGAAAAGCTTTGAAAACACTTCAAGTCTATTGTTAGGACTATGGCCGCATGAAGTGTCAAATAAATGGATTCTATACCATCTCTTTATAATTCCAGTTCTTCAATTTTTGTTGTTTCAAATTGTACGTTACTACTTACTAACTAGAGTATTAATAGCTGACTTTGAACAACTTGTTCTTATTCTTTTACTGACGTTGGAATATTGCTTGTAGGAGCATTGTTTTTTCAAGTTCTCAACGAATAACTTATTCTTATTTCTTCAACTAGAACTTATCCTAGTAGTTGGACTTAACTCAACTAAAAGACAATACTCTTCATTTAAGAAGGCAAATGACTCATTTGGTATATCGTATTAGGCATAATTGTATAAACTTATACATTAATCTCCTCTTATACGTTTAAATGATGGACTATTTAATCCACCCTATAGATGATGGATAAAGTATGATAAAAGTGTGATGTATAAGCCACCACCACAACCCTCCACTATCGTCACGACACCACCCTCCACCATTGTTACCACCACTCTCCACCGCCGCCCTCCACACCACCACTACCGTCGCCACCACCGCCGTTGACACACCACTGTCGTTGTCGCCATCGCTATCGCCACTGCCACCATCCACCACCATTTCCACCGCCTCCACTACCTCGACCATGATTGTCATCACTACAACCACTAGATACCTCCATGACCGACCACCACCACTACCAACACTGCCACCTCCCTCCACCGCCCACCACCATCACTGCCACCACCATCATCACCATCAATTCCAACACCGCCGCCGCCACCATCTAAACCACTACTGTCACTATCGCGACCACAACCCTCCACTATCGCCACCATCACCTCCCTTCATCATCGCCTTCGCCACCCTAACCACCATTCAGCATCATCGCTGCCACCCTTACATCTACCATCAAAACCACCACCCTCCATCACCGCCATCCCCATTATCGCAGCCATCTAGGCCGCCACCGCCATCTTTACCACCCACTAACACCATCTTAATTTTTATAATATATATCATTATTCAGTATTTTACGAAATATAAGTTTATATTAATTTAAACGAAATGATAAGTTATACAATTTATGACCAAAAGCTTTATAATATTAAAATTTTATCCGATCTAATACAATCTGGCCTAGTTAATACTATCAAATCTTATACTATCAGGTCTTATACTATGTAACATACCAAACGGGCCAAAAAAGACTGCAATGGTTAACGACTAGGCTTAAGAATCACAAATAAGATATTTATCTAATCTCATATTATTCTTAGATAAATTTGTATGTTTCACATGTAAACGATAATGGAGAAAAATTTAACTTAAAAGTACATGATTAATGATCGATGAACCTCATAATGAATACAATATCCAAATTATAACATGCTATGAGTTATATATTCTCAAAACAAATAAATAAATACACTTTTCTTCGTGGAATGACTTTTATTTTACAATACATTATATAAGCTTCCATCATAATATATGTGTGTAAGAAATAAATTATTATCAACTGTTGGAAGATTGAATTACTTCTTCTTGTATGCGGAATGTTCATTTTTCAGTATTTCAAACAAGCTTCCATCATAAACGCCTCGGATAGTTTCTTTCTGCACTAAATCATTCTTGTCTTTGGCAAGTTTGTAAAGAACCTTCCATTCAACCAAGCTAAAAATCCTGTACAAATAGTTGCAAATTAAGAATATTAATATTTATCAACTTTTCACAAGAAAATAATATTGTAGTTATTACTGATTAGTTAAAATATGATTGAGAAATTCCAGAAAAAACTCAATCCGACTTAAAGAAAAACTTGAACACATTCCACATTGCTTGCTTACGACAACCACCTATATATTAATATAGATACACATTTGGTGCACTTTAATTAAAATATTTTGACAGTGATCCTCTGTTTTTTTTCGCAAAAATAAATTTTTTTTAAAGCAAAATATATATATATATATATATATATATATATATATATATAATGTTGAGAAACAACCCTCTCAACACGGGTACGGTACCGTGCTAGCAAAAGACTGACAAAACTCAACTACTATAGCAGAAAAACCTCATAAAGCACCGCTAAAAGCCTCACACGCACGGGAGTGTGCTACAATATTAATTTTGTTTAATTTAGAATGTAACAACTCCTGAAGTGTGGTCTTATTGTGATGTAGCTCTAGAATGATTAATAATTGTATGTCCTTGAAAAGAAGTTTTACCCTGATAAGTGCATAAAAGTTAGGTTTTATCTATAGTGGACTAAGAAAAACAAGTTTCACATGTAAGCTAAAATTATTTATCCGCAACATTATTTTTCGCTTGGGTCGAGCATATTTTATTTATTTATTTTTGATAGATATCACAAACCTACCATCCTGTGAGATCTTTAGGCTCTCTGTTCGCCTTTGTCATCTCCTTCAGTTCACCATACGTTAAAGCGTTTGGATGTGTGTTTGCATGTTTGTTGAAAATTTCTTCAAATTTGGAAGGAACAAACCTGAAAAAAAAAACTCGTACTAAGGAATGGAAATAAATGAACTAACTCAAAAGAATGATAAAACTAATGAAAGACTTATAGATTTTAATTCGACAGCTAGTGTAAACAACAACTACCTTCCTTCAGTGTCATAAACTCCTGTGTCACTTCTGTGCTTGGCGAGTTTGATATTCTTAACTTCAATCGGGAAAAGTAGAGATGGGAACTTTCCCTACACCACAAGAACAGTATAAGTTATAGTGCTAACAGCTGACAACAATATGCATTTTTTGTGTGTCGAAGTTTGATTAAAAATCAAGTTTGGTTTAATTGAGTTTGATTAAGTTTTGAAAGTACTACCTCAAGTCATATTTATAAGAATCAAATGAGAGGTTAATTTTAGTCTCTTTTGATAAGAATCAATTTTGAGTTTGTGGTATATTAATTAATTTTTGACAAGAATAACCCTTATTTAATTGAACTCTCTTTTACTCTTTTCACACTCCTAAACATTAATGATGCATAAAAATTAAGAAAAATGAATTAAGGGCAATTTTGAAAGTTCAATATTAATTGAAAACAAATTTAAAGTTCGTAACTACTTTAGCTAGATTTCTTTATTGTGATTAGCACATTTTTCAATACATCAAATTTGTCCCGTTAATAAAGAGAATTTTTCTTTGGGTTAATCCTCTACTTGGTCCCTGTGGTTGTGTGGCCGTCTGAAATTAGTCCCTCCCCGGAAAATCTGAAAATCTAAGTCCTCGCGTTTGAAAAAGTGTGTTTAGCAGGTCCTCGCCGGAGGGACTAATTTCCACACACTTTCCAAACCCGAGGACTTAGATTTCCGGGGAGGGACTAATTTCAGACGGCCACACAACCACAGAGACCAAGTAGAGAGTTATCCCTTTTTCTTTTAACACAATTTTATTACAAGCACACACTAACTCCAATATCACAATCTTTTCATATTTTATACTCCCTTGTTCCAAATTTTGGTTGTTTTAGTTTTTCACCTATTTTCCAATACCTTTGTTTTTTTTTTTGAAATCTAAGACTATTTATTTTAGGTTTTCATCTATATCTTTATTTAATATTATATTATTTATCTACCACCTCACATTTTCAATTATTACAATCTTCACCAATTACTTAACTAATACTCTCTCCGTTTCAATATAAGTGTCAATTTTGTAAAAATGCACACATATTAAGAAATGTAATAATTTTTGTTAACTTCTTAAAACATAATATATGTTTTTCTACTTTATCCGTTAAAGTGTATTATTATCTCTCATCACTTGTTTTTCTTATAGGGGCGTTATATAGAAAAACACCAATAAATGCTTCATTGAAATTCTAAGTGGATAGTTATTATGAAACAAATATTCTTTCTTTGGGTGGATAGTTATTGTGAAACCAATATAAGAGGAATGCAATAAAACTATTTTAGCCATATTTGGCATGTCATTCAGCTTGCTGAATCCTTATTTGACTAACTTTAATCTAATTTAAGTAGCTTAAAAACACTTTAAAAGTGTTTGGTAAAATAGTTTATTTAAGTAGCTTAAAGCTTTTCATTAATACGGAAGCTAGCTTATAGCTTAAAGTTTATTAAATTTATTCTCTCTTTAATCCTTATCATTCTAATAAAATTCTATTATTATCCTATTTATATCTATAAAGACACTAAAATGATTTTTATTTTCTGCAAAAGTGAGTAAAATGATGGTAAATTTAATGGGGAGGGAGATACCGGACGAGTACTCTGACTGAAACCCACATTGATGAAAAAAGATAGTGCCGTGGACAACAGGACCCCACTTCCGATTAGACGTAATCCTGTAATTAGTCATAACTTGTATTATTATGCCACAATAACAGTTGTAAATAAATTTCAATTTAATGAAAACATTTAACCGAAGTAAAATGGAAAAGCAGATAGAGATAAATTAACCTTTAAAAGTTTCCCATGGGTAAATAACACCATCTTGATTCAAGTCAAAGAAAGCAACATGCTTCTGCAGACCTATTCAACGATTTTTAAGAACATCAAATCAAATGAAGAGGACTTGGAAGAAGGGACAATTAAAAGCTGATGGAAAAGAAAAAGGTGAAAGTGAAATAATAAATAAGGCAAATTTGTGGCATACCCTCCAATTTTGGGCTCTCTGATGAGATAGGAGAAGCTGCCATGTGGATATATTGAAATGAGAATGCTGAATGGAAAAGGGAGAAACTTTTCTTTAGGCTTCGTTTGGTTGGAGGGAGGGGAAAGGAAAGGGAAAGAAAACACGGAAATCAAGGAGTGAATTTGGACTAAAATAGTCCAAATTCACTCCTTGATTTCCGTGTTTTCTTTCCCTTTCCTTTCCCCTCCCTCCAACCAAACATAGCATCAGGGAAGAGCTTTTTCTGATGAGTTGATGGCTTCATGCTAAAGGAAAGTATATATAGGCAATGATTTTATGATGAGTGCTAATTGGGGAGTTACGTATACAGTACAAAGATGTAGGAAAGAGTAGCGTGTAGGATACCACCGCATCATGACAGATCAGAAACAGGTCCTATAATTGCCAGGAGTCCAAATCTTCTGTCTCAACCTCCTATCCCCAACAATCCTGTCCCACCAATTAAAAATTGACAGCTCAATTATTATTTCCAAGTCATCACTCTTATTCATCTAACGGGGAAATACAAATTAACCATATCTTCCAGAGTTCAAGTTCCAGTCATATTTGTGCAAACATACAATGTGCTTTATTCTAGCATGTGTAAACTTCAGTTTCCCTTGAATCACTTTTTCACAGACAAAGAAGATATCAAGCTCTATCAAGCTCCATGTGCTTTATTCTAGCATGTTAATAGGATTTTGTCCTAGAAGAACTGTGATTTGATTGTCACATTAAATGTGAAGAATAAGGGAATTCTCAATTCACTTAGAGATTCCATCCACAATATCTGCAGTAGTATTGGCAAGGGACTGTTCCGTGCTAAGACCAACTAAATCTAAGACCATATACAATTGTTGTGATTAATTGATGTTGAGGAGTGTTGAGGATTGTTGAGAAAGTTTAATGGTTGTTGAGGATTGTTGAGAGGAGAGAGGGATGGCCGGATTGTTGAAGAAATTCAACATTGTTGAGAGGAGAGAGGAAATTCAACATTGTTGAGAGGAGAGAGGAACGCCACGTGGCGCCCTCTGAGAGGCTACCACGGGCGCGTGCATTGCACGCGGAGACAAGACGCGCCTTGTCTCAGGAGAGAGAATTGCTTTTTCTCCTCCCCTGCCACGTGGCGTCCTCTGATTGGTGGCTTCAGATTTCGTTTTCCCTTATCTTTTGAACTAAATTATTTCATTAAAAAAAATATTTTCTGGAAAAAAAATTTATACCAAAATTCATGATTTTTTTTCTCTCTATAAATAGAGACTTGGTTCGTTTGATTTGGACACAGAAAAAAAAATCAAGTTTTTTCACTCTCTTATTATCTCTCTCACCATCTTATTTATCTATCTATTAGCATTTGTATTGAAATGGATCCCAACAATCACCATTTCAACACCCAGAATTCTTCAAACAACCCATTTTACAACCAAAATCACAACAACTATGAAGATCCAAATCAAATTTCTTACCAACGTCCTCAAAATCCCACCAATTATAAAGTCCCACCTCAATTCTTCAACCAACGTCCTCAAAATCCAAACTATTATCAAGTCCCACATCAAATCTCCAACCAACGTCCTCGAAATCCAAACTATTATCCAGATCCAAATCAATATTCGTACCAACCTCCTCAAAACATACAAAATTTTAACCAGTCATCAATTGTTCCAAACTCTCATCCATCTTATGGATCTGTGAGATATTCATCTCAAACACCCTAGTCTAGTGGTTATATGCCAGTGGTTCCTGAAAATTTTTCGAGTGTTGATGTGCCGGAATTTCCGGAATTTTCAACACAAGTCAATCTTGGTGGCGGGTCAGCTGATAATGAAGTCAATGAAGTCCCTCCTAAGAGCAAAAAAGCCCCTTCACCCGCATGGAACACTGCACAAAATCTAGTGCTAATTAGTGGGTGGATTAATTGTGGAACAAGCAGTGTTGTCGGAAGAAACCAGAAAGGAGAAACATTTTGGAGAGATATTGCTGAGTATTGTAATGAGCATTGCTCATTCGATCCTCCGCGCGAATATGTACCACTCAATTCGAATCTTGTCATTTTCCGATAATTAACTCTGGTTGATAACTTATTTCAAATCCGCCAGTGGTGTCAAGTCTTTAGTGTTTGCTTTAATAATTTGTCATCGGTGTCAAGTCAGTAGTGTTTGCCTTTAATAATTTTAGGGTAACTGTGTTTGAATATGTACCACTCAATTCGAATCTTGTCCTTTTCCGATAATTAACTCTGGTTGATAACTTATTTCAAATCCGCCAGTGGTGTCAAGTCTTTAGTGTTTGCTTTAATAATTTGTCATCGGTGTCAAGTCAGTAGTGTTTGCCTTTAATAATTTTAGGGTAACTGTGTTTGAATATGTACCACTCAATTCGAATCTTGTCCTTTTCCGATAATTAACTCTGGTTGATAACTTATTTCAAATCCGGCACTCAACCACCATTCAATGTACTTATATATATAGACTCATAGATCCATTGATGTACCAATATCCCAAATCTCTTCCAATCTACTTCAAATTTCACAAAAAATGGATCCATCTGATTGTCCTTTTGATCTTGCAGCATACATTCAAATTAGTCAAATTGAAGAAGCTTATGTACTCAACCGATTTAGAGAGCGTCGAAGAAAATTTCGAGAAGATACTGCACCTCGTAGTAGAAAATATCTTGGTAGAGATCATACAGCGGCAAACCAGAGGCTAATTGGCGGCTACTTTGCCAATGAGCCTACATATGACGATGCAATGTTTCGTCGTCGGTACCGGATGCAAAAACATTTTTTCCTTCGAATCGTTGATGACCTTTCAAGTAGTGATAACTACTTCACCCAACGCGTTGATGCAGCCAATAAACAAGGTATATCACCCTTAGCAAAATGTACCACAGCAATGCGACTGTTAGCATATGGTGTGGCAACAGATGCGGTCGATGAGTACATCAAAATTGGAGGTACTACAGCATTGGATGTAAGATCAAGTTTTGATCTAGTAGTACAACTCTATGTTTTGATGATTACAAGTTAACCTTTTGATATGAACAATTGTGGTACTCTAGCGTGTTTTTCTGAGTGTGCTATTTACAGGCTCTGACCTCAACTCAATCTCACACAAATCAGAAGCACTGTGTATAAAGAGCGACCCAAGCAACGCTTTCGCATTCACCATGTTCAGTATGAACAGTGGAAAAGCTTCAGAAGTTCTGAAGTTATACAAACTCTGATGTGGACTCAGTCACTAGAAGTTCTGAAGATCCAGAAAGTCTGATAACCAAGAAACACTGAAGGCTCAGATATTCTGATGGTGTAGAAGACTCTGAAGATCCAGAAGCTGATTAGTGAAGTTCTGATGTCCAGAAGCAAGATACTCTGAAAACCATGTTCTTCCCTCTGAGTTCAGAATCAGAAGAAACAATGGTCAGAGGATCTGGGCTTTCCCTCTGACTCTGATCAACCGGCTTCACAAGTTCCAATATGAAGCATTCCCCTGATCAGAAGTCTCCTAGGTTTAAAGGTCAAGTCGCTATCCAAGTACAAAAGAAACTGTACCTTCCTGACGACCTACCTAACAGTCTCAGACATAGCAGAAGCTGGATTTTCCAGATCTGCCCTCCAACGGTAGCATTTTCCATGCAACGCTCAACCCTAATCCTTGGAGTATATAAAGAGGCTGAAGACTGAAAGAAGCGGCTAGAAGCATTCACATACGCGCAAGACAATTTCAAATTCTTCTAAGCTTTCTTTCATCTGAAATTCATTGAGTTTACTATTAGCTCTTTAGAAGCAAATCTCTTGTAAACAATTCTTTGATAAACAATTTGTTTAGTTCCTTTAGGAGATCAAGGTTGATCGGATCCTAGAGAAGACTAAGATAGTGAATCTTAGTGTGAGCTAAGTCAGTGTAATTGTTAGTCACTTGTAGGTTTCAAGTGCAGTTGTAACTCTTACCTGATTAGTGGATTGCCTTCATTCTAAGAAGGAAGAAATCACCTTAACGGGTGGACTGGAGTAGCTTGAGTGATTTATCAAGTGAACCAGGATAAAATCCTTGTGTGCTTTTCTATCTCTTATCTTTAGCACTTAAAGTTCTCGAAAGATTTGTCAAAATCTTTAAGGCGGAAGCTTTATACTGAAAACGTTATTCAACCCCCCCCCCCCTTTCTACCGTTTTTCATACCTTCAATTGGTATCGGAGCGCAAGTTCTGATTACCACACCTAACAGTGTTCAGTGATCCGGGTCGGTGTGAAAAACAATGGCTGCCACCACCAGTGAAACTCAAAGAGATGGTTACAATGCAAAGCCTCCTATGTTCGACGGTCAAAGGTTCGAATACTGGAAAGATAGACTGGAAAGTTTCTTTCTGGGTTTCGATGCAGATCTCTGGGATATTATTGTGGATGGCTACGAGCGTCCAGTTGATGCAGATGGCAAGAAGATCCCAAGGTCAGAGATGACTGCAGATCAAAAGAAGCTGTACTCACAACATCACAAAGCAAGAGCAATTCTTCTAAGTGCTATTTCCTATGAAGAGTACCAGAAGATTACAGATCGTGAGTTTGCAAAAGGCATTTTCGAATCTCTGAAGATGTCTCATGAAGGAAACAAGAAAGTCAAAGAATCAAAAGCATTGTCTTTGATCCAAAAGTATGAATCCTTCATCATGGAGCCAAATGAGTCCATTGAAGAAATGTTCTCCAGATTTCAGTTGCTTGTAGCTGGCATACGACCTCTCAACAAGAGCTACACAACAAAAGATCATGTCATCAGGTGTCTTCCTGAAAGTTGGATGCCTTTAGTGACTTCAATAGAGCTCACGAGAGATATTGAGAATATGAGTTTAGAAGAACTCATCAGCATTTTGAAATGCCATGAGCTGAAGCGGTCAGAGATGCAAGATCTGAGGAAAAAGTCCATAGCCTTGAAATCTAAATCTGAAAATGCTAAGGCTGAGATGTCAAAAGCTCTTCAAGCTGAAGAAGAGGAATCTGAAGAAGCATCAGAAGATTCTGATGAAGATGAGCTGACTCTGATCTCCAAGAGACTCAATCGCATCGGGAAGCACAGGCAGAGCAAATACAAAGGCTCTGGAAAGGCAAAAGGAAAGTCTGAATCCTCAGGTCAGAAGAAGTCCTCACCTAAGGAAGTCACATGCTTTGAGTGCAAAGAATCAGGGCACTACAAAAGTGACTGTCCAAAGTTGAAGAAGGACAAGAAGCCAAAGAAGCACTTCAAGACAAAGAAGAGTCTGATGGTGACATTTGATGAATCAGAGTCAGAGGATGTTGACTCTGATGGTGAAGTCCAAGGACTCATGGCTATTGTCAAAGACAAGGAAGCAGAGTCAAAGGGAGCTGTTGACTCTGACTCAGAATCAGAAGGAGATCCTAACTCAGACGATGAAAATGAGGTATTCGCTTCTTTCTCTACCTCTGAACTGAAACATGCATTGTCTGATATCATGGATAAGTATAACTCCTTATTGTCTAAGCATAAGAAGCTGAAAAAGAACTTATCTGTTGTTTCCAAGACTCCTTCTGAACATGAGAAAATTATTTCTGATTTGAAAAATGATAATCATGCTTTGATCAATTCTAACTCTGTGCTTAAGAACCAGATTGCTAAGTTAGAAGAAATTGTTGCATGTGATGCCTCTGATTGTAGAAATGAGTCTAAGTATGAAAAGTCTTTTCAAAGATTCCTAGATAAAAGCGTGGATAGAAGCTTAATGGCTTCAATGATCTATGGCGTAAGCAGAAATGGAATGCATGGCATTGGCTATTCTAAACCAATTAGAAATGAGCCCTCTGTGTCTAAAGCTAAATCCTTGTATGAATGCTTTGTTCCCTCTGGTACCATATTGCCTGATCCTTTACCTGCTAAAGTTGCTAAAAACCCTCTTAAAAAGGGATCCTTCTCTATGACTAAATATCATGCAAATATTCCTTTAAAATATCATGTTGAGACACCCAAGGTGATCAGAACCTCTGGGGTAACTAACAAGACAGGACCCAGAAAGTGGGTACCTAAGGACAAGATTATCTATGTTGCAGATATCCTTGATAGCTCCACTGAAACACCAATCATGGTATCTGGACAGTGGATGCTCGCGTCACATGACGGGAGAAAGGCGTATGTTCCGAGAGCTGAAACTTAAGCCTGGAGGCGAAGTTGGCTTTGGAGGAAATGAAAAGGGTAAAATTGTTGGTACTGGTACTATTTGTGTAGATAGTAGTCCATGCATTGATAATGTGTTATTGGTAGACGGCTTAACACATAACTTATTGTCTATAAGTCAATTAGCTGACAAGGGTTATGATGTTATATTCAATCAAAAGTTCTGCCGGGCTGTAAGTCAAATCGATGGCTCTGTTCTGTTTAACAGCAAGAGGAAGAACAACATTTATAAGATCAGATTATCTGAGTTGGAGGCTCAGAATGTGAAGTGCCTTCTGTCTGTTAATGAAGAGCAGTGGGTATGGCATAGACGGTTAGGGCATGCCAGTATGAGAAAGATTTCTCAGCTGAGCAAGCTAAACCTTGTTAGGGGCTTACCCAATCTGAAGTTCGCTTCAGACGCTCTTTGTGAAGCATGTCAGAAAGGCAAATTCACAAAAGTCCCTTTCAAGGCAAAGAATGTTGTCTCAACCTCAAGGCCGTTGGAACTTCTGCATATCGACCTTTTTGGATCAGTGAAAACTGAGTCTATAGGAGGCAAGAGATATGGGATGGTTATCGTTGATGACTATAGCCGCTGGACATGGGTAAAGTTTCTAACCCGCAAGGATGAGTCTCATGCTGTGTTCTCTACCTTCATTGCTCAAGTGCAAAACGAGAAGGTTTGTAGGATTGTGCGTGTCAGAAGTGACCATGGTGGAGAGTTTGAGAATGACAAGTTTGAGAGTCTGTTTGATTCCTATGGAATTGCACATGATTTCTCTTATCCCAGAACTCCTCAACAAAATGGTGTTGTTGAGAGGAAGAACAGAACTCTTCAGGAGATGGCTAGAACCGTGCTCCAAGAAACTGGCATGGCTAAGCACTTTTGGGCAGAGGCAGTAAATACAGCATGTTACATTCAGAACAGAATCTCTGTAAGACCAATTCTGAATAAGACTCCTTATGAATTGTGGAAGAACATAAAACCCAACATTTCTTATTTTCATCCTTTTGCCTGTGTTTGTTATGTTCTCAATACTAAGGATAGATTGCATAAATTTGATGCTAAGTCTTCTAAGTGTCCATTACTTGGTTATTCTGAGAGATCTAAAGGTTTTAGATTTTATAATACTGATGCTAAGACTATTGAAGAATCTATTCATGTTAGATTTGACGATAAGCTTGACTCTGACCAGTCAAAGCTAGTTGAGAAGTTTGCAGATTTAAGCATTAATGTTTCTAACAAAGGCAAAGCTCCAGAGGAAGCTGAGCCAGAGGAAGATGAACCAGAGGAAGAAGCTGGTCCCTCTAACTCACAAACTCTGAAGAAGAGCAGAATCACTGCAGCTCACCCTAAGGAATTGATTCTGGGCAACAAAGACGAACCAGTCAGAACCAGATCTGCCTTCAGACCCTCTGAAGAGACCTTGCTCAGTCTGAAAGGATTGGTGTCCTTAATTGAACCCAAGTCTATAGATGAAGCTCTTCAGGACAAGGATTGGATTCTGGCTATGGAAGAAGAATTGAATCAATTCTCCAAGAACGATGTTTGGAGCTTAGTGAAGAAGCCTGAGAGTGTCCATGTAATTGGAACAAAATGGGTATTCAGAAACAAGCTGAATGAGAAAGGAGATGTAGTCAGAAACAAGGCAAGGCTAGTTGCTCAAGGCTACAGCCAGCAGGAAGGAATAGACTACACTGAAACATTTGCTCCAGTAGCAAGACTGGAGGCAATCAGACTGTTGATCTCTTTTTCAGTGAATCACAACATAGTTCTACATCAGATGGACGTGAAAAGTGCCTTCCTAAATGGTTATATTTCAGAGGAAGTCTATGTTCATCAACCCCCAGGTTTTGAAGATGAGAAGAAGCCAGACCATGTGTTCAAATTGAAGAAATCTCTCTATGGTCTGAAGCAAGCTCCCAGAGCATGGTATGAGAGACTCAGCTCATTCCTTCTGGAGAACGAGTTTGTAAGGGGTAAAGTAGATACAACTCTTTTTTGCAAGACTTATAAAGATGATATCTTAATTGTGCAAATTTATGTTGATGATATTATATTTGGTTCTGCTAATCAATCTCTATGCAAAGAATTTTCTGAGATGATGCAGGCTGAATTTGAGATGAGTATGATGGGAGAATTAAAGTACTTTCTGGGAATACAAGTTGATCAAACACCAGAAGGAACATATATCCATCAGAGCAAGTACACTAAAGAACTTCTGAAGAAGTTCAATATGCTGGAATCTACAGTGGCCAAGACTCCAATGCATCCTACATGCATTCTGGAGAAAGAAGATAAAAGTGGTAAAGTATGTCAGAAGCTCTATCGTGGCATGATAGGTTCACTTCTATACTTAACTGCATCTAGGCCAGACATACTATTTAGTGTTCATTTATGTGCTCGTTTCCAATCAGATCCAAGGGAAACCCACTTAACTGCTGTTAAGAGGATCCTAAGGTATCTGAAAGGCACCACTAACCTTGGCTTGATGTATAAGAAAACATCAGAGTATAAGCTTTCAGGTTATTGTGATGCTGATTATGCTGGAGATAGAACAGAGAGAAAAAGTACTTCTGGAAATTGTCAATTTCTGGGAAGCAATCTAGTCTCATGGGCAAGCAAGAGGCAATCAACCATTGCACTATCAACTGCAGAGGCAGAATATATCTCAGCAGCAATATGCAGCACTCAGATGCTCTGGATGAAACATCAGATGGAGGATTATCAGATCCTTGAGAGCAATATCCCAATCTATTGTGATAACACTGCTGCAATCTCATTGAGTAAGAATCCTATCTTGCATTCAAGGGCAAAGCACATTGAGGTAAAGTATCACTTTATTAGAGATTATGTACAGAAGGGCGTACTTCTTCTGAAGTTTGTTGATACTGACCATCAATGGGCAGATATCTTTACAAAGCCCTTAGCAGAAGATAGATTTAATTTTATTCTGAAAAATCTGAACATGGACTTTTGTCCAGAGTGAAGATGGATCAGAACCTCTGACTATGATACTTCTTGATCAGAAGATGTCTAGTCCAGAAGGTAACTCAATCAGAGTGTGTGTACCCATTGGTACTGACTCTGAAGCTGAGACAGCAACACGTGTGTCAGTATTTCTGATGCATAGTTCCTTGTGCCCGTGTGACAGTCTGTTATGATTGCGTGTAGATGTGCTTCTCTCCTGTGTGTGATTTGTGTATTTACTGTTACTATCTATCTTTAATTTTCAACCGTTGATCTTAAAGTGCTTTTTGAATCAACAACGGTTATTTGTCAAAACCCACTATACACACACGATCTCTTTCACTTCCGGTTTTTACTCTCTCTCTCTGCTTTTCGAAACCGCTTATCCTCGATTTCTCTCTCGATCTCTCTTCATCCTTCAACCTTCATCTTCTACCTCAAACCTTCAACCGCTTCAAAAATGGTGAGTCAAACCAGAAGAACTACTGCAGATGCAACCCAGTTCCCTCACATGGTAGTTGGTCTAGCAACGGGTCAAAGGGGCCCTGAGAATCCGACTCAAGATCAAGGTCAAGCTCAAGAGCAGATAATCCCAATTGCAGAACGGGGCTGTGCCGTTCACTGCGTTTATGCTCCTGAGGAACTTCAAGTACTGGCAGAATGGAGATTCGACCTCGACAACCTTGCTACAAATGGGTATGATCTTCGTCCTGAAGTCCAAGTTCAAGGTTGGAGAAATTACTTCAACAGGCTTCGAGGACCGGTGTATGATAAACTGATCAAGGAATTCTGGAAGCACGCCGACTGCGATGATACTCAGGTGGTATCTCACATTCTTGGAAGAAAGATCATCATCACAGAGAAGTCTTTCGTGAACCTGCTGGGTGCAGAAACTGCTTTTGGGTATCGTTTCCAATTCACTGAATCAAAGCTGAAACCCAAGACGAAGGATGAGACCAACAAGGCCCTGTACACCAATTACAAACCGGGCAAGACGAATTACAAGGTGATGGACCTTCATCCCAAGCTCAGGATCTGGCACAAGATTTTGCTCCACTGCATAAACCAGAGACCAAAGGGCAGTTCCCCAGACTACATCAACTTCAACCAGAAGGCGATGTTGTTCTTCATCCAAGACAAGAAGAAGATCTGCCTTCCCTACTTCCTGTTCTCTTACTTGAAGGAGTGTATCCGGAAGTCTCGTACCACTGCCTCCATCAAGTCAGCAATCAAGTATATTCCCTTCGGGAGACTGTTGTCTGATCTCTTCATTGAGAGTGGCCTCATTCAAGATCTGATAAATGCTGGATGCACAGAGGATCTGACCACCATTGTCAGTGATGTCTTCACTGCAAATTCTCTGAAGAAAATGGGCCTAGTTAAGAAGAAGATTGCTCCTGCCCATGAAGACACATCTTCTGAAATCAGAAGTAGAAGGGTGCCTCTGAGTGACTACCCTCTGTGGACACAGGCTGACAATCCTGAAGCCATTAGGTGCTATGTTGAAGACCTAAGGGCTCAAGGCTTTGAAATTGATCTCGATGAATTTTTCAGCAGACTGCCGCCAGCTCCAGAGTTTCCTTCTCCTATCAAGAAGAAAGCTCAGAGGAAGATGATCCTAGAGGAATCTTCTGAGGAATCAGATGTCCCTCTGATCAAAAAGAAGAAGGCTGGTCAATCCAAGAGAAAGCATGATGAAACCAGCAAGCCCGATGATGGTGATGATGGTGATGATGGTGATAATGAGGATGGTCCTCCTAAGAAGAAGAAGAAGCAGGTCAGAATTGTGGTGAAGCCTACTCGGGTGGAACCAGCTGCTGAAGTGATCAGAAGGATTGAACCTCCTGCCAGAGTGACAAGATCATCAGCACATTCAAGTAAGTCTGCATTTGCTTCTGATGATGATTTGAATTTATTTGATGCACTCCCCATATTTGCCATGCTCTAACACTCTTCAAATCCCCTCACTCCTATTCCTGAGTCCCAACCAGCTGCACAAACCACCTCTCCACCACATTCCCCAAGGTCTTCATTTTTTCAACCTTCCCCTACTGAAGCACCTCTCTGGAATTTGCTCCAGAACCAACCCTCTAGGCCAGAAGAACCAACCTCTCCCATTACCATTCCGTACAACCCATTAACCTCTGAACCCATCATTCATGAGCAACCAGAGCCTACCCAAACAGAACCTGGACCCAGAACCTCTGATCACTATGTCCCAAGAGCATCAGAACGTCTGGCTCTCAGAACCACGGATACAGACTCTTCCACAGCCCTTACACCTGTATCCTTCCCAACCAATGTTGCTGACTCTTCTCCCTCCAATAACTCTGAATCCATTAGAAAATTCATGGAGGTCAGAAAAGAAAAGGTGTCTACCTTAGAAGAATATTATCTCACTTGTCCAAGCCCTAGGAGATATCCTGGCCCTAGACCTGAACGTCTAGTTGACCCAGATGGACCTATGTTGGCCAATCCTTTACATGAGGCAGACCCTTTGGCTCAACAAGCTCACCCTGCCCCTGACCAACAAGAGCCTATTCAACCAGAACCTGAACCAGAACAATCTGTGTCTAACCAATCCTCAGTTAGATCACCCCATCCTCTGGTTGAAACTTCAGAACCTCACCTTGGAACCTCTGAACCAAATGCTCAAATGTTTAACATTGGCTCTCCACAAGGTGCCTCTGAAGCTCACAGCAGCAACCACCCAGCCTCTCCTGAAACCAACCTCTCTATAATTCCTTACACTCACCTCCGACCCACATCTCTCTCTGAGTGCATCAATATTTTCTATCATGAAGCCTCTTTGATGCTACGCAATGTGCAAGGTCAGACTGACCTAAGCGAGAATGCTGAAAATGTGGCTGAAGAGTGGAACAATCTGGGCACTTGGCTAGTGGCTCAAGTTCCAGTTATGATGCAGCTCCTGCATGCAGAAGGAAGTCAGAGGATCGAGGCTGCAAAGCAAAGGTTTGCTAGAAGGGTGGCTCTTCATGAACAAGAACAGAGACATAAGCTCCTTGAAGCTATTGAAGAGGCTAAGAGAACGAAAGAACAAGCAGAAGAAGCTGCACGTCAAGCAGCAGCTCAAGCTGAACAAGCCAGATCAGAGGCAGAACGACTTGAAGCTGAGGCTGAAGCCCTTAGATGCCAAGCATTTGCACCAGTAGTGTTTACTCCTGCTGCTTCTGCTTCCATTCCAGCTCCTCAAGCTGCTCAGAATGTTCCTTCCAGTTCTACTCAGTCAAGCTCGTCCAGACTCGACATCATGGAACAGCGTCTTGACACTCATGAATCCATGCTACTTGAACTGAAGCACATGATGATGGAACTTCTGCGTCGATCTGATAAACCCTAGTTTTAGGATCTCTTCACTTTTCCTTTTCTTTAACTTTGCTTTATTTTGTTAACTTCTGTTTCTTTTTATATATTTATTCTACTTTGTTCGTTTGTGATTATCTATGCATATCTATATATATATTTGTCACATATGCTTGCAAAAAAAAAAAAAAATCTTTTTATTCATAATCTTTTTATGTTTACATCATCCATTCTTTTCCTATAGTCTAGAATGGAGGATCCTTCCTCATTCTTCTGCACTCCTGGCGCTGCTCTGACCTATCCTTCTCCAGACGCTCCAGTGCATACTGGATGTTGTTGAGCCTGTCTTTTAGCTCATCCCTCTCCAGAATCTCTTCTGCAGTCTTGAGCTTCTCTTCAAAAATCTCATTTTCTTCCAGCAGCTTGAGTTCAAGCTGGCTGAGTTCTTGCACCTCCTCCACGAAGGCAAGAAATTCCCTCAGGTCTCTCTTCAACTCTGGACGCAGGTCCTCTTCCAGCAGTGTCCGTGTTAGCTCTGAGATGGTCCTAGTACCCTCTGGATGCCTGATGTTCAGGAACAAGTCCTCCTCAAAGGCCTTCCTTCTCAGCTCTTCTAGTGCTACGATATATGATGCCATTTATTTTTCTGATAATTGCTTGAGTTGTGAAGCTTACCTCTCTCTTTCCAACGCTTTATATAGGCTTCACTTTCTCTCTGAAAGTTAATGCTCCTACAGTTTCTCGAGGTTAAGTTCTTGGAACTGACCCTCCTCTTTACTCCCTTGACCGGTGGTAACCGTTCTTATCTTGCATTAACTCTTCTATTTATTTCTCCTAACTCTGATTCTTGCATCGTTTTCATTTTCTTTGAACTTAGACCTTCTCTAAGGGGGAGTACCTTGTACTTCAAGCTAAGTTTTTCACACCCCAAGCTTTTTGCTTATGACAAAAAGGGGGAGTAAACCCAGTTTTTGATGTGTAAGATGTGTTAGTGTGATTTATTTTTCTTTTGGAGAATTTAAGAGTTCCACCTTTATGACCATAGATGTGTCACTGGGCAAATACAAGGAATACATTTCACTTCTTCTGAAGTGATTCTAATTTAACTTTGATACCCAAGACTCTGATACCTTGTCCGTGACTCTGATTACTTATGCGCTCTGATTACTCTATTTTCATCTATGTCATAAGTTTTTCACTCTGAACTCTTATATCATTTAGCTCAGAATCTAGACTTTACTAACGTTTTCATCAAGTATTAGATTCAGGGGGAGCTAAGCTCAGAATCAAGCAGTGACTTGACTTCAGAATGAGCAAGATAAACTATTCACATCAGGATAAGTCTTATTCTATATCTCTAAACTCTGAGTGAATTTAGTTTAATGTTTAAGAATTGTTCATCAAAAATCTTAGTTTTGTCATCATCAAAAAGGGGGAGATTGTAAGATCAAGTTTTGATCTAGTAGTACAACTCTATGTTTTGATGATTACAAGTTAACCTTTTGATATGAACAATTGTGGTACTCTAACGTGTTTTTCTGAGTGTGTTATTTACAGGCTCTGACCTCAACTCAATCTCACACAAATCAGAAGCACTGTGTATAAAGAGCGACCCAAGCAACGCTTTCGCATTCACCATGTTCAGTATGAACAGTGGAAAAGCTTCAGAAGTTCTGAAGTTATACAAACTCTGATGTGGACTCAGTCACTAGAAGTTCTGAAGATCCAGAAAGTCTGATAACCAAGAAACACTGAAGGCTCAGATATTCTGATGGTGTAGAAGACTCTGAAGATCCAGAAGCTGATTAGTGAAGTTCTGATGTCCAGAAGCAAGATACTCTGAAGACCATGTTCTTCCCTCTGAGTTCAGAATCAGAAGAAACAATGGTCAGAGGATCTGGGCTTTCCCTCTGACTCTGATCAACCGGCTTCACAAGTTCCAATATGAAGCATTCCCCTGATCAGAAGTCTCCTAGGTTTAAAGGTCAAGTCGCTATCCAAGTACAAAAGAAACTGTACCTTCCTGACGACCTACCTAACAGTCTCAGACATAGCAGAAGCTGGATTTTCCAGATCTGCCCTCCAACGGTAGCATTTTCCATGCAACGCTCAACCCTAATCCTTGGAGTATATAAAGAGGCTGAAGACTGAAAGAAGCGGCTAGAAGCATTCACATACGCGCAAGACAATTTCAAATTCTTCTAAGCTTTCTTTCATCTGAAATTCATTGAGTTTACTATTAGCTCTTTAAAAGCAAATCTCTTGTAAACAATTCTTTGATAAACAATTTGTTTAGTTCCTTTAGGAGATCAAGGTTGATCGGATCCTAGAGAAGACTAAGATAGTGAATCTTAGTGTGAGCTAAGTCAGTGTAATTGTTAGTCACTTGTAGGTTTCAAGTGCAGTTGTAACTCTTACCTGATTAGTGGATTGCCTTCATTCTAAGAAGGAAGAAATCACCTTAACGGGTGGACTGGAGTAGCTTGAGTGATTTATCAAGTGAACCAGGATAAAATCCTTGTGTGCTTTTCTATCTCTTATCTTTAGCACTTAAAGTTCTCAAAAGATTTGTCAAAATCTTTAAGGTGGAAGCTTTATACTGAAAACGTTATTCAAACCCCCCCCCCCCCTTTCTACCGTTTTTCATACCTTCATTGGAGTGTTTACGTAGATTTTGTAAAGGAATCATATGATTGTATGAGCAACAGTACCTGAGAGCACCAACCCAAGAAGACCTACAAAGAATACTACATGTTAGTGACATGCGGGGGTTCCCAGGCATGATCGGGAGTATTGACTGCATGCACTGGGAGTGGAAAAATTGTCCTAAAGCATGGGAATGTCAATTTACTAGAGGGGATAAGGGAACCACAACAGTTATTCTTGAAGCAGTTGCAACTTATGATCTATGGATCTGGCATGCCTTTTTTGGATGTCCTGGAACGTTGAACGACATAAACGTTCTAGATCGGTCACCCATGTTTGATGACGTGGAACAGGGAAAGGCTCCAGCTATGAATTTCTTTGTGAATCAACGTCCCTATAATATGGCATACTATCTAGCCGATGGTATCTATCCTTCTTATCCAACTTTCGTCAAAACGATTAGACTTCCTCAAAGTGAACCCGATAAGTTATTTGCAAAAGTTCAGGAGGGATGTCGAAAGGACATCGAACGTGCATTTGGAGTTCTTCAAGCTCATTTTAAAATCATCCGTGAACCAGCTCGCTTGTGGGATATAGATGATTTGAGTATCATTATGAGGTCATGCATCATATTACATAATATGATTGTCGAGGATGAACGAGATTCATATGCTCAACGTTGGACCGATTTTGAGCAATCTGGGGAAGGTGGATCTAGTACACAGCAACCATACTCGACCGAGGTTTTACCCGCTTTTGCAAATCATGTGCGTGCTAGATCCGAGTTGCGTGATTCAAATGTTCATCACGAACTGCAAGCAGATCTAGTGAAGCACATCTGGGCAAAGTTTGGAATGTCTCAGGATTGAAGATGATTTGTATCGTACTAATTACGTTATTTGTGTGTTGTGTGCTTAGTTTGTTGTCTTGCATTTTAAGTTATTGTGTGCTTAGTTTGTTGTCTTGCATTTTATTTTAAGAAAATAAAATAAATTCTTGTATGCTTAGTTTGTTGTCTTGCATTTTAAGTTAAGAAAAAAAAATTATAGTCTATATTTAAAAAAAATTAAATTGTTAAGTGTTTATTATTTTAATTTAATTTAAATCGACAATTGTAATTTTATGTAATTATAAAAACAAAAATATAAAATTAAATAAAAATGTGAAATAAAAAAGTGGTGGGGTAGGGTGAGTGGTGGGATAGGGTGTTGAGAGTTAAGTAAAACCATTGGAGTGGGTAATTGTTGAGAGTTTGTTGAATTGGAGAGAGAAGATGATGTGGAGTGTTGGGAAGAGAAAAAAGTGAGGTAGGAAAGGGGTAAACAAAACATTTTTTGTTTAACCATTGTATATGGTCTAAGAGTATATTCTAGTAAATTATAGCAGAGTACAAATAAGGAAAGATGATGAAATAAATGTACTATATCATTAAATGAGTAAAAATATATTGTCTCCCTCTTAGACTACTTGCAATGAGGTAGTTAAATGGGTGTTGAATGTTGAATGACTCCAATGGGGATGTTGAAAAAGGTGTTCAATGTTAAACATTTTGAATAAATTCAACATGTTGAATGAATAGTGATTTGGTCCCACTCAGTACTCATGGCAAAATCGCATTGGTTGTTGTAATTTTCAGATTCTTATTTCATTCTAATTATTTAAGGTCAATTATTTCATAGTAAATTAATTTTTTATTTAATTTTTTATTTCACCAGAATTCATCATTTTTTTGTCTATAAATAGAGACTTGGTTCATTTGATTTGGACACAGAAAAAAGAAAGGACATTTTCCCCTCTTGTTTTAGTGAAATGGATCCCAACAATAACCGTTTTAACACTCAAAACTCAGCAAATTACCCTTTCAACTTCCAAAATCCCAACAACTACATAATTCAAAATGAATCTTCCAACCAACGAGATCCCCAAAATATACCAAGTTATGGATTTTCTCCAAATTTTATCATGCTGTCATCTAATCCAAATTATAGTCAACATTATGGATCAATAATGTCTTATTCATCTCAAGCACCCCCTTATTATTCTTCTACTCCAATGGGAAATGAAAATGTTCCAAATGTTGGACTTGATGAATTTCCTGAATTTTCTACACAAATGGGTCTTGGTGAAGTCACTCCAAATGTTCCGAGCGGTCGTCATGAAGCCACTCCAAATGTTCCGAGCGGTCGTCATGAAGCCACTCCAAATGCAAATGATTCAGCTCCTACTCGCCGGAAAAACACTAATTGGACAACTCTGCAAAATTTGGTTCTAATTAGTGGGTGGATTAGATATGGAACAAGCAGTGTTGTTGGGAGAAACCAAAAAAGTGAGGCATATTGGGGTAAAATTGCTGAATATTGTAATCAGTATTGCTTATTTGATCCTCCCCGTGATGGAACTGCGTGTAGAAATCATTACAACTACATGAACATAATACTTAATAAATGGATTGACGCTTATGATAACGCTAAGCGTATGCAACAAAGCGTGTTGTCGGAAAATGATGTATTGGCAAAAACGCATGAATTGTATTCAAGTCATAAGAGTGGACGTTTCAGTTTAATGTTTCGTGATTAAATAAATTTGTTTGCTTAGTGTATTGTATTGCATTTTAAGTTTTTTGTAATTTCACTTGTTTTAATTAGTGTATTGTATTGCATTTTAAATTTTTTGTAATTTCACTTGTTTTAATAATGATTATCCCTATATGTCGTCTTTTTTGACTTACAAGAAAAAATTATTTAAGAATATAAAATTACTAAATTAGAAAGTAAAAAAATTAACTCTAAATTATGTTAATTTAATTTAAATCGATAATTGTTATTAATATATAATCACAAAAACAAAAACATAAAAGAAAGTAAAGAATATGAAGTAAAAGTGGTGGGATAGGGTGTTGAATTTTATTAAATAAAACTATTGTAGTGAGTAACAATTGAATGAGTGTTAAATTATTAGGTGAAGAGAAAGAAGATGATGTGAAGTGTAAAAAGTGAAAAAATAGGGTGTTGAATGGATTCAACCATTGTACATAGTCTTACTCTCTAGACCGCTCACTCTTCTCACTCTCCCTCACGTTTTCTCTTTAGCAGCACACAACACGATTCTTTCTTCTTTCTTAGCTGCACCCACTCACCATTTCTTCTTCTCTTCCTTGTTTTCTTTCTTTTTCTTACAGCACCACTTCATCCTTCTTCTTGTTCTCACTACCATCATCACCACGTCCGCTTCTTCTTCTCCAGCCATGGAGCCACCACCTTCACTTTCTTCTCCCATGAGCCTGAATCACGAGTTTCTCCCCTTGGCTGCAGCACCACCATGTTTTCTTCATTCTTTCATGAGACCACTATCGCTGGCTACCCACAACACCATCATGGACAGTGGCAGAGCCAGGTCTTTTTATGGAGTGTGGGAAAAAATTAAGTCTAAGTCTAACTACTCACACTTGACGTTTGATCCAAAATTTCAAATTATGGTCACAGTTATAGGTAGGGTCGGTCCGACATTTTGGAGGCCCTGAGCAAATAATAAAAATGGACCCCTAATAATTTTTTTTAAAGAACATTATCTATTTAAATTGTAAATAGCATCAACAACTTCAAAAATATGTGGCTAACATAAACAAAACGTCATATTCTAGTCAATATCATCCAAAAAAAAAATTAACTACTTAAAAAAATTCTATGTCCTAGCATTTTTTGAAGCACCCAAGGAAACCTTCCACATTCCAATGCTAATTAAACTCTTAAATATGACCAATAAATATCAAGTTACTTGTATCTACATGTCTCTCTTATTAATTGTGAACACCTTTAATACATAAGTACAGAACTGGTCTTGAATGCAACTACTAAATTTTTGTTTTGGAGAAAGTTTAATGAGAATTTTTTTTAGAGGCCCTGAGCTGTGGGTCTGCCTGCACAGGCCCAAGGCTGACCCTGATTGTAGGCGTTACGGCATTGCTACTGTTGCGGTGTGAATAGTTTATTGCCATAACAAATAATGTATTTGAGAACCTAAACCGACCGCATCTGATTATCATATGTATTTTAAAGAATTTCATCATTTTTCAAGTGTCCTAGGCAGCCATTCTTCATCCTTTAAAAGGAAAACTACGTTGTAAATATATAGGTGAGTCAGAGATATTTATAAAAAAATAATAATTATTTGCTTTTTAAATTCTTAAAAGTGTTCAGAACTCTGGTGACTTTTCCTGTCTTGGTCCCTTCAACCCTTTTTCTTTCTCAAACTTACACCATTACCAATAAACCTTTTATGTTAAAAATTGGTAAAGTTTAAAACGGAAGAAGACTAAAGACCAAAGAAAGACTCACGAAACAACTCATCTTGCTCGTCTAAAAAATTCACCCCTCATTCTCTTTTCCCAAATTGTAATGACTTCTCTTTCTCTCTAAAGTTTACTACTCATCCACATCCTTCTCTTGCCAATATCTCACGCCCTCTATGGAAATGGTTGTAGTTGAATCGAGAGGGTAGAGTAGCTGCAGGTCCAACTAGAGTCAGCCATCACCAAGTTCATCAACCAGTAAGACAATGCCCAGTTTGAAGACGGAGCCAAGCTCACCCACTCAGTCACCGCCTCACCCACTCACCTGGCTGCAAATCAACAACCACAAACCTTTCCACTACCAAAACCTCACCTGTTTCGTCACAACAAAATGTAGTTGTGGCAATCTCAGCCACTTCCGCACCCACTCCGGCGATCTCCTCCGTCACAACAAAATGTAGTGGTGGCAATCTCAGCCACTTCCGCACCCACTCCGGCGATCTCCTCCGTCACAGCTTCCCGAGTCCCATCGCGCGCAACTAGTATGTCATCGGGCTTCAGCTATTGTTTCCTTCGCGAGCAGCGACACAACCTGTCTTCACCCACCCACCGCCTCACCCACCGTCTCACCCACTCTTCACTCACTCACCCATGACCCACCACCCTACGCCCCTACCTTTTAAATTTTTCCCTTTCTCTCTTTTTTTTGGGCTAATAAAACTTACCTGGTCCAAAGAATTTTCTTTTTCTTAGACCGCCCAAGCAAGCCAGGCGGTGAATCCGCCCGTGATAATGGACACACCACCGCACCACATGAGCCACCATGAGTCTTCTTCTTCTCTTCGTGACACCATCACCCACCGCCAGCCATCACCGGTGAGAAAGAGCGAAGAAAGACAAGCAAGAAGCGACGTGAAAACGAAGTGCCACCGTCGCCGATGTTATCAACTTTACTATTCATTTCTGGTGTCCTCGGGCCTCCATTCACAACGAGGTTAGTACCGTTGGGACCCTTGTGACGTTCACAATAAAACCCATGTTCTGAATCGTCGTTCTGTTGCCGTCAACCGCCGCCGCCGCCTTCAGATGCGGTTTCCAGTAAACTTCGGTGACCGATGGAAAAACGGAGTGCACTGCGACGATCTTTTCTGCAAGGAGAGCAAAAGCCTTCAATCAATTTCAAATTTGGACAACTTTTACTGGCAAGCTCCGTCGACCTACAATTTGACTTTCTGGGCGAACCGTCGACTTTTGGGGGAAACAAACAGCGTCATTGAGTTCCTGGTTGTAAGACCCAAGTTTTTAAGCTTAGAATAAGGGGAAGAGATTTCCATTTACGATTAGGCTTGATGTATCGTGAAAGGAAACCTGAACAAGAGTTTACCAAATGAAATAAATTTATGAAGGAGAAAGTTCAGGAAAAGTCTGAGTTTCGTATTGAAGTCGATAAAAGTTATAGCACGATCGTTATACGCTTAAACCTAGGTCAGAAACCCTAGTATATAGCTAATTTTCACTTTTAGGCACGACGGAAGTTAATTCCAAAAATCTTTAGAGAAATGTTAGAACTTCTCTTTTTCCATATATCACAATCGTTTCGAGGCGAAACTCTACGATCTACGAACGTCCGATTCCAATCATCGGAAGTTTGCCGAAACCGAATCCCTGGTATTTCAAAACCCTAGAATTTCTCGACAATGAAGACTTTTTCTATTCAGAGCTTCAAATGAATATTCCACACGCGTACACCCATTTCTCTTGATGATTTCAATCTTTCTTCAGAAGGAAGTTTTCTATTCCGACATTCGATGCAAAAAGCAACTTATCGGGTAAAATAGTTTTATACCGACTATGCATTAGTTGCCAAAAAATACAAGGAGACCTCTTTATGGTTTTGGAATTCTTTTGCCAAAACATATCTATTAATTCACGGAGAATGACGCCGGAAAAATCAGATTCGCGAAACTTTCATTTTCCCGCGATTTGCCATCTTCTATATATAGCAAGCAAGTGAGAAGAAATCACAAAACTCCACCATTTTCTACCCACCAAGGCCGCGAGTTTGAGAGGAGAGGAGGAGAAGAAGATTTTGTTCAATCCTTGCTTGATCGTTGATCCGTTAGTTGCTGCTTCAAGGTTTCGAGGTATAGTCGCTAATCCTTACCTCCGATCGCTTTTTCCATAGCTTTTCTGTAGAGTTTTCTGAGCGGATAGTTTTTGGGTTTTTGCAAAACTATCCTGAATCTTTCATTTCTGATTCTAAACCTCTTCTATATGTGCCCAAGATCACTTCTGCCGGATTAGATTTTCCGTTATGTCGCCGGAATTCCGCCGGAATCAATTTTAGCCTTAAATACCCATTTTTGGAGTTTTTGAGGTAAAGCTTCAACCTTTAGGCTAAAAACTATCGCCTTAGCTTAGCGTTAGTAGGATTAGTTGTCATAAACGTCGTTGGTGACGTCCCTGCAAAATTTGGTTTTTGGGATTTCAGTTTTGAAATTTCTAAGTTAAAAATCATGACCAAAATACCCCTGCGACAGTTTTTGATCCGATAATTTTTCCGAGTTCAGAATACCCTTAGTTACGGCTTATGAAAGCATAAGAACCAAGTTTGATCGAAGAAAAATCGAGCCCCACAATTACCAAAAGTGGCCGAGCCCTATAGGGGAGGAGGAGGAAAATTTCCTTTTCCGAAAACTTGTCTTTCGCGCTAGATTATCGTACCTTAGAGTATAGATTACTTCGTGTAACCTTAGTAAGTATCGATAGCTTAGTTTTCGATAGATTCTGATAGTATTTCTGTGACTTTGCTTTAAAGGAACTTTTGAGGAATTTCCTGAGGAGCAACGCTTTGCTTGTGAGGAAGAGTTAGAAGATAATCCTGGAGAATCTGCAGGTGAGGGCTTCTCACTGAATCTCTAGTTAATGCTTAGGGTCGATGTTTCGACATTGTTTACTGCTTATGCACTGGAATTGTGTGTGATTGGAAAATGTTTTCTGAGGCTTCGGCTGACAATGTAGATGATGCATCTACTGAATGTTTTTGATGAGTGAATGACATGCTAAGTGCTAATTGGGTAATTTAGGATGTGTGGTGCATGCCTTATATGCTAGGTGCTATGTGGTTATTGCTTAAGATATTGACATATGACATGTTGATTGATTATGATGAGTTAATTATGCTTTTTCACTATAATCTGAGTTTCTGAACGGTGAGAAAAGCGGGCAGGTCATGCCGATTTTATTTTGAGAGTTTTGAGAAAGCTTGAAAGGACGAATGAGATTCGGGCCTTGTTGTGGTGTTGTATGGATCGAGACATTCTCTGGAGTCATTTGGGGATTAGGAGATCCCGAGAACTTATAGGATTCGCGATAAGACTAAAAGGATAATTATTTTGTAAAGAAAACTCATAAGACATTAAACAACCTCTAAATCTTTAAGTAATGGTAATAATCTCGGAAGGAAGCTTTGGATGCAAATCATAGTTTTGGAAAACGAGAAGTGTCGTCGGATCCCAGCATTGAGAAAGTTGAGGGGCTTCGAGTATGTAGATGTTGTGGTGCTGTTGGAGCAGCGTTTGTTGTTGTGCTGTTGGAGCAGCTATTGTGGTTGTGCTGTTGGAGCAGCTATGTTGTTGGGTGTATCTTCGACTTTGCGGCGCGAATCCGTATGTCCAAACCCGACGGGTTGGGCCGATTCGGCAATAATTGTTGACACGTGCGAATCCGTATATTCAATCCGATGGATTGGATCGATTCGGCGGTAGTCACTCAGGCACGCGTGAGTCCGTATGTTCAATCAGAGGGATTGGATCGATTCAGCGATTGCCATTTTACCTCGCGTGAATCCGTATGTTCAATCCGAGGGATTGGATCGATTCAGCGACAACTTTTCGACACGCGCGAATCCGTATATTCAATCCGATGGATTGGATCGATTCGGCGGTAGTCACTCAGGCACGCGTGAGTCCGTATGTTCAATCAGAGGGATTGGATCGATTCAGCGATTGCCATTTTACCTCGCGTGAATCCGTATGTTCAATCCGAGGGATTGGATCGATTCAGCGATAACTTTTCGACACGCGCGGATCCGTATATTCAATCCGATGGATTGGATCGATTCGGCGGTAGTCACTCAGGCACGCGTGAGTCCGTATGTTCAATCAGAGGGATTGGATCGATTCAGCGATTGCCATTTTACCTCGCGTGAATCCGTATGTTCAATCCGAGGGATTGGATCGACTCAGCGATAACCTTTCGACTCGCGCGGATCCGTATGTTCAATTCGATGGATTGGATCGATTCGGCGATAGTCATTGGACACGCGCAATGTCCGTATGTTCGACTCTTTTGAGTGAACCGACTTGGCGTTGTCATTTGTTGCGTGTGCGAGTCCGTATGTTCAACCCAAGGGGTTGGATCGACTCGACATGCCTAATTGTGGGAGTTGCGTGTGCGAGTCCGTATGTTCAACCCAAGGGGTTGGATCGACTTGACATGCCTAATTGTTGGGCTATCCTGGGGATAAGTCCGGGAAACCGGTAGTTTCCGAGTATGTGATACTCTTTGCTTGTTGAGCAGTTGTGACCATCGGATTGAGATGAGTCGGATGATCCGGAGATCATCATGAGTTACTATGTTGATGTGAAGAAGTGTCTTTTGTCGCAGAATCGACTTTACCTTAGGGTAAGCTTTTAGAGACTTTAATTTACCTAGAACACGTGGCGACGTGTCGAGTGAGAGTCGGAGACGTTGTTTGACTAATCATCCTGCATTCATGCATACTGATTTAGTTGTCGAGTGTGATTGTTATTTGTTAATCCTATTTGGAACATGTTAATTGTTATTATTGCTGTTAAGTTCATTATGGAAAATGCAACCCTAGGATGTTATCCCTAGCTATAAGCCTAAGTGGCTATTCTCTTATCTATATCTTTTGGTGCTATTATTTATGTAATTCTTTGGAGTTGACCCTCGCGTCTTCTGTGTGTGCTTTGGCGGACAAACGCCCTTTGTCAGATGTCTTTGGCGGACTGGTTCACGACGGTTCACCCTTCGGGGGAAACTAGAGTTGGGATGCTGGAACAGGAGCGCATCGCGATAGCGAGCGGAGGACGGATGGTGTACATAGACTAGGTCGTTCTGGATTTCGAATTCGGACGACGATCATGCCAGCATGTAGGATTGAGTGTTAGTGTGAGCTCCTCGAGATGGGATTAGTGTAGGAGTAGAGTCTTAGCTCTGAACATTATTTGTTTCATTCGGGACAGGGTAGTTTCCCACCTATAGCTTTTTGTGTGGTTTCTTTACGGGAATCACAGAGAGTTGGTTGGACTTAGGAGGTCTTGTTTCAGGCCGATGGGCCAGCTTATTCTCAGTTTTGAGGGATAGTGTTGCGGACACTTACCTTTAGATTTGGTTTGTACATTTTGCCTTCGGGCGCTACACTTTTCTTTCCGTCACTGGAGGTTACTCGTGAAGAGGTTGTTACTTACAGCGGGGGCTGTTTATATATTGTATATTAGCTCTATTACTTTTCGCTTTTGGGTTTTATTTAATTCAGTCTTGTCTTAGTTATTATCGAAAAAAAAAATATTTCACGTTTTTCCGCATTAAGTTTACTTTTGGTTACTAAAGTGACGCCACCGAAATCGGGGTGTTACACTGGTCATGAAAAGATGAAGAAACATTATCCCTTTTGCATCTCCGGCGACATTTTCTCCACCGACCCTTGCGGACCACGACTTTCTTCGGCGACTTTTCGCCGACTAGCTTGCAAAACTTAGATTTTGTAAGCCTTTAACCCTTGTATATGTTTTAGCCTCAGGCAAGCAAGTTTTAAAATAAAATAAAACCTTTCGTTGTTATTGTGAAAATCAAAGTTTAAAAGTTGATTAGTGAAGAGTTTTGATTTGTTTTACCAAATGATTTTCATTTTAAAAGAGATATGTACTCTATTATTTTTTGTAGCTATTGACTGAGAAAGAGTTGTTTAATTGCATTAGTTAACTGTTTTGTGTGCGTGCTATTGTGAAAATGTTTCAATGAGTATCTTGGTAGAGACCGAGGACTCTAAGGAAAACGAGAGGAGTAAGTGTTCTTTATGTGCACTTTTCTATTTTTAACAAAGATATGGATATTTCGTTTTAAATTTAATTTACTAAGTCAAAAGATTTTTAAGCGTTGTAGTTGTTGTCATTATGATGACTTGTCTTTGAAGGTATGAAAAACGGTAGAAAGGGGGGTTTGAATAACGTTTTCAGTATAAAACTTCCACCTTAAAGATTTTGACAAATCTTTCGAGAACTTAAGTGCTAAAGATAAGAGATAGAAAAGCACACAAGGATTTTATCCTGATTCACTTGATAAATCACTCAAGCTACTCCAGTCCACCCGTTAAGGTGATTTCTTCCTTCTTAGAATGAAGGCAATCCACTAATCAGGTAAGAGTTACAACTGCACTTGAAACCTACAAGTGACTAACAATTACACTGACTTAGCTCACACTAAGATTCACTCTCTTAGTCTTCTCTAGGATCCGATCAACCTTGATCTCCTAAAGGAACTAAACAAACTGTTTATCAAAGAATTGTTTACAAGAGATTTGCTTCTAAAAAGCTAATAGTAAACTCAATGAATTTCAGATGAAAGAAAGCTTAGAAGAATTTAAGTTTGTCTTGCGCGTATGTGAATGCTTCTAGCCGTTTCTTTCAGTCTTCAGCCTCTTTATATACTCCAAGGATTAGGGTTGAGCGTTGCATGGGAAATGCTACCGTTGGAGGGCAGTTCTGGAAAATCCAGCTTCTGCTGTGTCTGAGACTGTTAGGTAGGTCGTCAAGAAGGTACAGTTGCTTTTGTACTTGGATAGCGACTTGACCTTTAAACCTAGGAGACTTCTGATCAGGGGAATGCTTCATATTGGAACTTGTGAAGCCGGTTGATCAGAGTCAGAGGGAAAGCCCAGATCCTCTGACCATTGTTTCTTCTGATTCTGAACTAAGAGGGAAGAACATGGTCTTCAGAGTATCTTGCTTCTGGACATCAGAGTTTCCACTATTCAGCTTCTGGATCTTCAGAGTCTTCTACACCATCAGAATATCTGAGCCTTCAGTGTTTCTTGGTTATCAGACTTTCTGGATGTTCAGAGCTTCTAGTGACTGAGTCCACATCAGAGTTTGTATAACTTCAGAACTTCTGAAGCTTTTCCACTGTTCATACTGAACATGGTGAATGCGAAAGCGTTGCTTGGGTTGCTCTTTATACACAGTGCTTCTGATTTGTGTGAGATTGAGTTGAGGTCAGAGCCTGTAAATAGCACACTCAGAAAAACACGTTAGAGTACCACAATTGTTCATATCAAAAGGTTAACTTGTAATCATCAAAACATAGAGTTGTACTACTAGATCAAAACTTGATCTTACAATCTCCCCCTTTTTGATGATGACAAAACTAAGATTTTTGATGAACAATTCTTAAACATTAAACTGAATTCACTCAGAGTTTAGAGATATAGAATAAGACTTATCCTGATGTGAATAGTTTATCTTGCTTATTCTGAATTCAAGTCACTGCTTGATTCTGAGCTTAGCTCCCCCTGAATCTAATACTTGATGAAAACGTTAGTAAAGTCTAGATTCTGAGCTAAATGATATAAGAGTTCAGAGTGAAAAACTTATGACATAGATGAAAATCGAGTAATCAGAGCGCATAAGTAATCAGAGTCACGGACAAGGTATCAGAGTCTTGGGTATCAGAGTCAACTTAGAATCACTTCAGAAGAAGTGAAATGTATTCCTTGTATTTGCCCAGTGACACATCTATGGTCATGAAGGTGGAACTCTTAAATTCTCCAAAAGAAAAATAAATCACACTAACACATCTTACACATCAAAAACTGGGTTTACTCCCCCTTTTTGGCATAAGCAAAAAGCTGGGGGTGTGAAAAACTTAGCTTGAAGTACAAGGTACTCCCCCTTAGAGAAGGTCTAAGTTTAAAGAAAATGAAAACGATGCAAGAATCAGAGTTAGGCGAAATAAATAGAAGAGTTAATGCAAGAGAAGAACGTTTACCACCGGTCAAGGGAGTAAAGAGAAGGGTCAGTTACCAAGAACTTAACCTCGAGAAACTGTAGGAGCATTAACTTTCAGAGAGAAAGTGAAGCCTATATAAAGCGTTGGAGAGAAGGTAAGCTTCACACCTCGAACAATTTTCAGTAAGGAACAAATGGCATCATACATCGTAGTACTAGAAGAGCTGAGGAAGAAGGCCTTCGAGGAGGACTTGTTCCTGAACATCAGGCATCCAGAGGGTACAACGACCATCTCGGAGCTAACACGGACACTGCTGGAGGAGGACCTGCGTCCAGAGTTGAAGAGAGACCTGAGGGAATTTCTTGCCTTCGTTGAGGAGGTGCAAGAACTCAGCCGGCTTGAACTCAAGCTGCTGGAAGAAAAAGAGAGTTTGGAAGAGAAGCTCAAGACTGCAGAAGAGATTCTGGAGAGGGATGAGCTAAAGGACAGGCTCAACAACATCCAGCATGCACTAGAGCGTCTGGAGAAGGATAGGTCAGAGCAGCGCCAGGAGTGCAGAAGAATGAGGAGGGATCCTTCATTCTAGACTTTAGGGAAAGAATGTATGATGTAAACATAAAGAGATTATGAATAAAAAGAATTTTGCAAACACATGTGACAAAAAAAATATATAGATATGCATAGATAATCACAAACGAACAAAGTAGAATAATTAAATAAAAAGAAACAGAGTTTAACAAAAATAAAACAACGTTAAAGAAAAAGAAAAACGAAGAGATCCTAAAACTATGGTTTATCAGTTCGACGCAGAAGTTCCATCATCATGTGCTTCATTTCAATTAGCATGGATTCATGAGTGTCAAGACGCTGTTCCATGATGTCGAGTCTGGATGAGCTTGACTGAGTAGAACCGGAAGGAACATTCTGAGCAGCTTGAGGATCTGGAATGGAAGCAGAAGCAGCAGGAGTAAACACTACTGGTGCAAGTGCTTGGCATCTAAGAGCTTCAGCCTCAGCTTCAAGTCGTTCTGCTTCAAGTCGTTCTGCCTCTAATCGAGCTTCAGCCTCAGACTTAGGTCAGTCTGACCGTGCACATTGCGTAGCATCAAAGAGGCTTCATGATAGAAAATATTGATGCACTCAGAGAGAGATGTGGGTCGGAGGTGAGTATAAGGAATTATGGAGAGGTTGGTTTCAGGAGAGGCTGGGTGATTGCTGCTGTGGGCTTCAGAGGCACCTTGTGGAGAGCCAATGTTAAACATTTGAGCATTGGGTTCAGAGGTTCCAAGGTGAGGTTCTGAAGTTTCAACCAGAGGATGAGGTGATCTAACCGAGGATTGGTTAGACACAGATTGTTCTGGTTCAGGTTCTGGTTGAATAGGCTCTTGTTGGTCAGGGGCAGGGTGAGCTTGTTGAGCCAAAGGGTCTGCCTCTTGTAAAGGATTGGCCAAGATAGGTTCATCTGGGTCAACTAGACGTTCAGGTCTAGGGCCAGGATATCTCCTAGGGCTTGGACAAGTGAGATAATACTCTTCTAAGGTAGACACCTTTTCTTTTCTGACCTCCATGAATTTTCTAATGGATTCAGAGTTATTGGAGGGAGAAGAGTCAGCAACATTGGTTGGGAAGGATACAGGAGAAAAGGCTGTGGAAGAGTCTGTATCCGTAGGTCTGAGAGCCAGTCGTTCTGATGCTCTTGGGACAGAGTGATCAGAGGTTCTGGGTCCAGGTTCTGTTTGGGTAGGCTCTGGTTGTTCATGAATGATGGGTTCAGAAGTTAATGGGTTGTAGGGGATGGTAATGGGAGAGGTTGGTTCTTCTGACCTAGAGGGTTGGTTCTGGAGCAAATTCCAGAGAGGTGCTTCAGTAGGGGAAGGTTGAAAGAACGAAGACCTTGGGGAATGTGGTGGAGAGGTGGTTTGTGCAGCTGGTTGGGATTCAGGAATAGGAGTGAGGGGATTTGAAGAGTGTTTGAGCATGGCAGATATGGGGAGTGCATCAAATAAATTCAAATCATCATCAGAAGCAATTGCAGACTTACTTGTAATTGCTGATGATCTTGTCACTCTGGCAGGAGGTTCAGTCCTTCTGACCACTTCAGCAGCTGGTTCCACCCGAGTAGGCTTCACCACGATTCTGACCTGCTTCTTCTTCTTCTTAGGAGGACCATCCTCATTATCACCATCATCACCATCATCACCATCATCAGGCTTGCTGGTTTCATCTTGCTTTCTCTTGAGTTGACCAGCCTTCTTCTTTTTGATCAGAGGGACATCTGATTCCTCAGAAGATTCTTCTAGGATCATCTTCCTCTGAACTTTCTTCTTGGGAGGAGAAGGAAACTCTGGAGCTGGCGGCAGTCTGCTGAAGAAGTCATCGAGATCAATTTCGAATCCTTGAGCCCTTAGGTCTTCAACATAGCACCTAATGGCGTCAGGATTGTCTGCCTGAGTCCACAGAGGGTAGTCATTCAGAGGCATCCTTCTACTTCTGATCTCAGAAGATGTGTCTTCATGGGCAGGAGCAATCTTCTTCTTGATTAGGCCCATCTTCTTTAGAGAGTTTGCCGTGAAGACATCACTGACAATGGTGGTCAGATCCTCTGTGCATCCAGCATTTATCAGATCTTGAACGAGGCCACTCTCAATGAAGAGATCAGACAAAAGTCTCCCGAAGGGAATATACTTGATCGCTGACTTGATGGAGGCAGTGGTACGAGACTTCCGGATACATTCCTTCAAGTAGGAGAACAGGAAGTAGGGAAGGCAGATCTTCTTCTGGTCTTGGATGAAGAACAACATCACCTTCTGGTTGAAGTTGATGTAGTCTGGGGAACTGCCCTTTGGTCTCTGGTTTATGCAGTGGAGCAGGATCTTGTGCCAGATTCTGAGCTTAGGATGAAGGTCCATCACCTTGTAATTCGTCTTGCCCGGTTTGTAATTGGTGTACAGGGCCTGGTTGATTGTATCCTTGGTGCTGGGTTTCAGCTTCGATTCCGTGAGTTGGAAACGATACCCAAAAGCAGTGTCTGCACCCAGCAAGTTCACGAAGGACTTCTCTGTGATGATGATCTTTCTTCCAAGAATGTGAGATACCACCTGAGTATCATCGCAGTCGGCGTGCTTCCAGAATTCCTTGATCAGTTTATCATACACCGGTCCTCGAAGTCTGTTGAAGTAATTTCCCCAACCTTGAACTTGGACTTCAGGACGAAGATCATACCCATTTGCAGCCAGGTTGTCGAGGTCGAATCTCCATTCTGCCAGGACTTGAAGTTCCTCAGGAACATATACGCAGTGAACGGCACAGCCCCGTTCTGCAATTGGAATAATCTGCTCTTGAGCTTGACCTTGATCTGGTGTCGGATTCTCAGGGCCCCTTTGACCCGTTGCTAGACCAACTACCATGTGAGGGAACTGGGTTGCATCTGCAGTAGTTCTTCTGGTTTGACTCACCATTTTTGAAGCGGTTGAAGGTTTGAGGTAGAAGATGAAGGTTGAAGGATGAAGAGAGATCGAGAGAGAAATCGAGGATAAGCGGTTTCGAAAAGCAGAGAGAGAGAGTAAAAACCGGAAGTGAAAGAGATCGTGTGTGTATAGTGGGTTTTGACAAATAACCGTTGTTGATTCAAAAAGCACTTTAAGATCAACGGTTGAAAATTAAAGATAGATAGTAACAGTAAATACACAAATCACACACAGGAGAGAAGCACATCTACACGCAATCATAACAGACTGTCACACGGGCACAAGGAACTATGCATCAGAAATGCTGACACACGTGTTGCTGTCTCAGCTTCAGAGTCAGTACCAGTGGGTACACACACTCTGATTGAGTTACCTTCTGGACTAGACATCTTCTGATCAAGAAGTATCATAGTCAGAGGTTCTGATCCATCTTCACTCTGGACAAAAGTCCATGTTTAAATTTTTCAGAATAAAATTAAATCTATCCTCTGCTAAGGGCTTTGTAAAGATATCTGCCCATTGATGGTCAGTATCAACAAACTTCAGAAGAAGTACGCCCTTCTGTACATAATCTCTAATAAAGTGATACTTTACCTCAATGTGCTTTGCCCTTGAATGCAAGATAGGATTCTTACTCAATGAGATTGCAGCAGTGTTATCACAATAGATTGGGATATTGCTCTCAAGGATCTGATAATCCTCCAGCTGATGTTTCATCCAGAGCATCTGAGTGCTGCATATTGCTGCTGAGATATATTCTGCCTCTGCAGTTGATAGTGCTATGGTTGATTGCCTCTTGCTTGCCCATGAGACTAGATTGCTTCCCAGAAATTGACAATTTCCAGAAGTACTTTTTCTCTCTGTTCTATCTCCAGCATAATCAGCATCACAGTAACCTGAAAGCTTATACTCTGATGTTTTCTTATACATCAAGCCAAGGTTAGTGGTGCCTTTCAGATACCTTAGGATCCTCTTAACAGCAGTTAAGTGGGTTTCCCTTGGATCTGATTGGAAACGAGCACATAAATGAACACTAAATAGTATGTCTGGCCTAGATGCAGTTAAGTATAGAAGTGAACCTATCATGCCACGATAGAGCTTCTGACATACTTTACCACTTTTATCTTCTTTCTCCAGAATGCATGTAGGATGCATTGGAGTCTTGGCCACTGTAGATTCCAGCATATTGAACTTCTTCAGAAGTTCTTTAGTGTACTTGCTCTGATGGATATATGTTCCTTCTGGTGTTTGATCAACTTGTATTCCCAGAAAGTACTTTAATTCTCCCATCATACTCATCTCAAATTCAGCCTGCATCATCTCAGAAAATTCTTTGCATAGAGATTGATTAGCAGAACCAAATATAATATCATCAACATAAATTTGCACAATTAAGATATCATCTTTATAAGTCTTGCAAAAAAGAGTTGTATCTACTTTACCCCTTACAAACTCATTCTCCAGAAGGAATGAGCTAAGTCTCTCATACCATGCTCTGGGAGCTTGCTTCAGACCGTAGAGTGATTTCTTCAATTTGAACACATGGTCTGGTTTCTTCTCATCTTCAAAACCTGGGGGTTGATGAACATAGACTTCCTCTGAGATATAACCATTTAGGAAGGCACTCTTCACGTCCATCTGATGTAGAACTATGTTGTGATTTACTGAGAAAGAGATCAACAGTCTGATTGCCTCCAGTCTTGCTACTGGAGCAAATGTTTCAGTGTAGTCTATTCCTTCCTGCTGGCTGTAGCCTTGAGCAACTAGCCTTGCCTTGTTTCTGACTACATCTCCTTTCTCATTCAGCTTGTTTCTGAATACCCATTCCGTTCCAATGACATGGGTATTCTCAGGCTTCTTCACTAAGCTCCAAACATCGTTCTTGGAGAATTGATTCAATTCTTCTTCCATGGCCAGAATCCAATCCTTGTCCTGAAGAGCTTCATCTATGGACTTGGGTTCAATTAAGGACACCAATCCTTTCAGACTGAGCAAGGTCTCTTCAGAGGGTCTGAAGGCAGATCTGGTTCTGACTGGTTCGTCTTTGTTGCCCAAAATCAATTCCTTAGGGTGAGCTGCAGTGATTCTGCTCTTCTTCAGAGTTTGTGAGTTAGAGGGACCAGCTTCTTCCTCTGGTTCATCTTCCTCTGGCTCAACTTCCTCTGGAGCTTTGCCTTTGTCAGAAACATTAATGCTTAAATCTGCAAACTTTTCAACTAGCTTTGACTGGTCAGAGTCAAGCTTATCGTCAAATCTAACATGAATAGATTCTTCAATAGTCTTAGCATCAATATTATAAAATCTAAAACCTTTAGATCTCTCAGAGTAACCGAGTAATAGACACTTAGAAGACTTAGCATCAAATTTATGCAATCTATCCTTAGTATTGAGAACATAACAAACACCGCCAAAAGGATGAAAATAAGAAATGTTGGGTTTTATGTTCTTCCACAATTCATAAGGAGTCTTATTCAGAATTGGTCTCACAGAGATTCTGTTCTGAATGTAACATGCTGTATTTACTGCCTCTGCCCAAAAGTGCTTAGCCATGCCAGTTTCTTGGAGCATGGTTCTAGCCATCTCCTGAAGAGTTCTGTTCTTCCTCTCAACAACACCATTTTGTTGAGGAGTTCTGGGACAAGAGAAATCATGTGCAATTCCATAGGAATCAAACAGACTCTCAAACTTGTCATTCTCAAACTCTCCACCATGGTCACTTCTGACACGCACAATCCTACAAGCCTTCTCGTTTTGCACTTGAGCAATGAAGGTAGAGAACACAGCATGAGACTCATCCTTGCGGGTTAGAAACTTTACCCATGTCAAGCGGCTATAGTCATCAACGATAACCATCCCATATCTCTTGCCACCTATAGACTCAGTTTTCACTGGTCCAAAAAGGTCGATATGCAGAAGTTCCAACGGCCTTGAGGTTTAGACAACATTCTTTGCCTTGAAAGGGACTTTTGTGAATTTGCCTTTCTGACATGCTTCACAAAGAGCGTCTGAAGCGAACTTCAGATTGGGTAAGCCCCTGACAAGGTTTAGCTTGCTCAGCTGAGAAATCTTTCTCATACTGGCATGCCCTAACCGTCTATGCCATACCCACTGCTCTTCATTAACAGACAGAAGGCACTTCACATTCTGAGCCTCCAACTCAGATAATCTGATCTTATAAATGTTGTTCTTCCTCTTGCTGTTAAACAGAACAGAGCCATCGATTTGACTTACAGCCCGGCAGGACTTTTGATTGAATATAACATCATAACCCTTGTCAGCTAATTGACTTATAGACAATAAGTTATGTGTTAAGCCGTCTACCAATAACACATTATCAATGCATGGACTACTATCTACACAAATAGTACCAGTACCAACAATTTTACCCTTTTCATTTCCTCCAAAGCCAACTTCGCCTCCAGGCTTAAGTTTCAGCTCTCGGAACATACGCCTTTCTCCCGTCATATGACGCGAGCATCCACTGTCCAGATACCATGATTGGTGTTTCAGTGGAGCTATCAAGGATATCTGCAACATAGATAATCTTGTCCTTCGGTACCCACTTCCTGGGTCCTCTCTTGTTAGTTACCTCAGAGGTTCTGATCACCTTGGGTGTCTCAACATGATATTTTAAAGGAATATTTGCATGATATTTAGTCATAGAGAAAGATCCCTTTTTAAGAGGGTTTTTAGCAACTTTAGCAGGTACAGGATCAGGCAATATGGTACCAGAGGGAACAAAGCATTCATACAAGGATTTAGCTTTAGACACAGAGGGCTCATTTCTAATTGGTTTAGAATAGCCAATGCCATGCATTCCATTTCTGCTTACGCCATAGATCATTGAAGCCATTAAGCTTCTATCCACGCTTTTAGCTAGGAATCTTTGAAAAGACTTTTCATACTTAGATTCATTTCTACAATCAGAGGCATCACAGGCAGCAATTTCTTCTAACTTAGCAATCTGGTTCTTAAGCACAGAGTTAGAATTGATCAAGGCATGATTATCATTTTTCAAATCAGAAATAATTTTCTCATGTTCAGAAGGAGTCTTGGAAACAGCAGATAAGTTCTTTTTCAGCTTCTTATGCTTAGACAATAAGGAGTTATACTTATCCATAATATCAGACAATGCATGTTTCAGTTCAGAGGTAGAGAAAGAAGCGAATACCTCATTTTCATCGTCTGAGTTAGGATTTCCTTCTGATTCTGAGTCAGAGTCAACAGCTCCCTTTGACTCTGCTTCCTTGTCTTTGACAATAGCCATGAGTCCTTGGACTTCACTATCAGAGTCAACATCCTCTGACTCTGATTCATCAAATGTCACCATCAGACTCTTCTTTGTCTTGAAGTGCTTCTTTGGCTTCTTGTTCTTCTTCAATTTTGGACAGTCACTTTTGTAGTGCCCTGATTCTTTGCACTCAAAGCATGTGACTTCCTTAAGTGAGGACTTCTTCTGACCTGAGGATTCAGACTTTCCTCTTGCCTTTCCAGAGCCTTTGTATTTGCTCTGCCTGTGCTTCCCGATGCGATTGAGTTTCTTGGAGATCAGAGTCAGCTCATCTTCATCAGAATCTTCTAACGCTTCTTCAGATTCCTCTTCTTCAGCTTGAAGAGCTTTTGACTTCTCAACCTTAGCCTTTTCAGATTTAGATTTCAAGGCTATGGACTTTTTCCTCAGATCTTGCATCTCTGAGCGCTTCAGCTCATGGCATTTCAAAATGCTGATGAGTTCTTCTAAACTCATATTCTCAACATCTCTCGTGAGCTCTATTGAAGTCACTAAAGGCATCCAACTTTCAGGAAGACACCTGATGACCCTTATGACATGATCTTTTGTTGTGTAGCTCTTGTTGAGAGGTCGTATGCCAGCTACAAGCAACTGAAATCTGGAGAACATTTCTTCAATGGACTCATTTGGCTCCATGATGAAGGATTCATACTTTTGGATCAAAGACAATGCCTTTGATTCTTTGACTTTCTTGTTTCCTTCATGAGACATCTTCAGAGATTCGAAAATGCCTTTCGCAAACTCACGATCTGTAATCTTCTGGTACTCTTCATAGGAAATAGCACTTAGAAGAATTGCTCTTGCTTTGTGATGTTGTGAGTACAGCTTCTTTTGATCTGCAGTCATCTCTGACCTTGGGATCTTCTTGCCATCTGCATCAACTGGACGCTCGTAGCCATCCACAATAATATCCCAGAGATCTGCATCAAAACCCAGAAAGAAACTTTCCAGTCTATCTTTCCAATATTCGAACCTTTGACCGTCGAATATAGGAGGCTTTGCATTGTAACCATCTCTTTGAGTTTCACTGGTGGTGGCAGCCATTGTTTTTCACACTGGCCCGGATCACTGAACACTGTTAGGTGTGGTAATCAGAACTTGCGCTCTGATACCAATTGAAGGTATGAAAAACGGTAGAAAGGGGGGTTTGAATAACGTTTTCAGTATAAAACATCCACCTTAAAGATTTTGACAAATCTTTCGAGAACTTAAGTGCTAAAGATAAGAGATAGAAAAGCACACAAGGATTTTATCCTGGTTCACTTGATAAATCACTCAAGCTACTCCAGTCCACCTGTTAAGGTGATTTCTTCCTTCTTAGAATGAAGGCAATCCACTAATCAGGTAAGAGTTACAACTGCACTTGAAACCTACAAGTGACTAACAATTACGCTGACTTAGCTCACACTAAGATTCACTCTCTTAGTCTTCTCTAGGATCCGATCAACCTTGTGTTGGGTCCAGGTGGGCCAGCATCCTGCTTGCCTGCAGGTAGCATTCGAAACGGGGCGCTGTCTGCTACGCTATAAGAAATAACGTTGCGCCCTCACTAACACCAATTGGTTTTGGCGTAGTGGTAAGCGCGTGATCCTACAAGTGGTATCAGAGCCAAGTCCCGTGTTCGAATCCCACGGAAGGCATGTTGTGCAGCTAGTTTGGCTGGCAGGTGCTGGGGGGGGGATTTTTGGGTCCAGGTGGGCCAGCATCCTGCCTGCAGGTAGCATTCGAAACGGGGCGCTGTCTGCTACGCTATAAGAAATAACGTTGCGCCCTCACTAACACCAATTGGTTTTGGCGTAGTGGTAAGCGCGTGATCCTACACCTTGATCTCCTAAAGGAACTAAACAAACTGTTTATCAAAGAATTGTTTACAAGAGATTTGCTTCTAAAAAGCTAATAGTAAACTCAATGAATTTCAGATGAAAGAAAGCTTAGAAGAATTTAAGTTTGTCTTGCGCGTATGTGAATGCTTCTAGCCGTTTCTTTCAGTCTTCAGCCTCTTTATATACTCCAAGGATTAGGGTTGAGCGTTGCATGGGAAATGCTACCGTTGGAGGGCAGTTCTGGAAAATCCAGCTTCTGCTGTGTCTGAGACTGTTAGGTAGGTCGTCAGGAAGGTACAGTTGCTTTTGTACTTGGATAGCGACTTGACCTTTAAACCTAGGAGACTTCTGATCAGGGGAATGCTTCATATTGGAACTTGTGAAGCCGGTTGATCAGAGTCAGAGGGAAAGCCCAGATCCTCTGACCATTGTTTCTTCTGATTCTGAACTCAGAGGGAAGAACATGGTCTTCAGAGTATCTTGCTTCTGGACATCAGAGTTTCCACTATTCAGCTTCTGGATCTTCAGAGTCTTCTACACCATCAGAATATCTGAGCCTTCAGTGTTTCTTGGTTATCAGACTTTCTGGATCTTCAGAGCTTCTAGTGACTGAGTCCACATCAGAGTTTGTATAACTTCAGAACTTCTGAAGCTTTTCCACTGTTCATACTGAACATGGTGAATGCGAAAGCGTTGCTTGGGTTGCTCTTTATACACAGTGCTTCTGATTTGTGTGAGATTGAGTTGAGGTCAGAGCCTGTAAATAGCACACTCAGAAAAACACGTTAGAGTACCACAATTGTTCATATCAAAAGGTTAACTTGTCATCATCAAAACATAGAGTTGTACTACTAGATCAAAACTTGATCTTACAGTCTTGATTTCTGAGATTTTTCCTAATAGTTCATAACCATTAAGAAGGGCGAGTTTAACGTGTGTTTGCTTGGAGTCGTTTTCCTGAAGTCGTAGCTTTAGGCCTTGAGTTATTAGGTTAACTCGATTTGAGATTTTGTTAAGTATGCTTGTGAAAGGTACGAAGAACGGAAACACTTTGCATCGGAAGTACACAATGGAAGGAAAACGCCTAAGGTGAGGGAAACTAACTCTATTAGATAATGTTTTAGGTGTCGAGAATTTGACATATATTGAATATTGATGATTGTTGACTGATTGAGGAAATTAGCATTGTGACTGATTAAGGCTTATACCATTGTGACTGCTGAGGCTTCGACCGTTTACTGGTTTCTGTCTAACTGATTTCTAGTGGATATTGTTCCAGCCAAGAACATAGACATAAGGTATAGTACCTAGAGTGAGAGAATTGCAATGTGAGAATCTAGAGAGAGAGCGTGTAACCGCTTAGAGAGAGAGAGAGTATAACTGAATTTCAAGTTTGTTATTTCTCAAATGAGCTAAGAGTCTCTTACAATTGGTAACCGCCCCTAATTATAGGCTTGAGGTTGGGCCTAGTGTCCCTAACCGTCCTTAGTGGGTCAGTTGGGCCAGTTGGGCCTCTCGTGGGAGGCCCAACTCCCTGGCTCGCGCGTCGCCCTAAGGAAAACGTCCCTGGGCGAGGGCCCGTAGGGTCTCGCCCAGTCAGCAAGTCCACAAGACACCGAGCTCGAAGCATGAGGGCTAAGAGTGTCTTAAATAATTGAGGCGACAAGTATGAGAAAAACTAACTAATGCCAAAGCATAGCGATCAAGAAGGATTGCCAACAAGGCATAGTAGGTAAAGCTAAATTTTTTATTTACTCAACAGGTCCCTCTGAGTCCACGAGTCCACGAATGATCTTGCGGTGACAACGCTTGACTCCCTCGCCCAACCGCTGCTGTGACCGCCGTGAGTCATGGTGGCTTGATGCGTGTAGGCCGCGTGTAACACTCTGACGAAATGCAAAGGTCAGCGAATCTGCAGAATCTCGACCGCTGTCCTCGAAACGTCCCTTCAAATCATGACGGAGCATGCCAATTTGAATTCAAACCAATCAACACCAGCCGTTGTGACTTCTCACGCGTAATCCCTTAATGGTCATCCCTTTCCTATAAAGACGTTGTTACCTCACCCTTCACTTCTTTTGCAACCACAACTCCTGACCACCCTCTTTGTACGCAAAAGCCCTTCGACAAACCGTTATTCCAGCACCGACAACGCCCCTCGTGCTGCCCTTCTTTCCGGTGAGTCTTTAGAACATCAAAGTTGCTTTCGTTTCTTCCATTTCACCCCAAAATCTCGTGCCCTTTTCTGCCATGGCATCAAGACGCCGAACCAAGAACTCGTCCTGCGGCGCTACCGTCGCCACCCCCCTGCTGTACGTTCCTCCCGTCAACCCTCCCACCCAGGGGGAGTCCCTCTTGACAAAAAGGATATTGCCGCTTTCCGACTTATGTCCTCAGAATCCTTGCCAACTCCTGCTCCAAGGGACCAGTTTGGGGATCAGGTTCCCCTTCTCCCCCTTCATTTGCTCCGTGCTGTGCAGCATCAACGTCGCCCCGTCCTAACTTCACCCTAACAGCTGGGCCTTCCTGCGATGCTTCGAAATCCTTTGTGACGCAATCTTGCCAGAGCCAGAACCTTCTCATTTCTTTTATTTCTATGGTGTGGCCATCCAGCCATCACCACCGCGCGACTGGGTCTCCCTGGAGGCCAAGCCCAATCGCCAGCGCTTCAACCCCCTTTGGACTGCTGTCATGGACGACCTCGCCCGTTGGTATTTCAAAATCGTGGTGTCTCACGAATATCCCGGAGTTTTAACCTTAAGGGACGACACCACCTGCTTCCCGTTTTACTGGACCAAAGAGATATCCCGGATAGTTGACCCGCCCAAGACAAGATTATCATCAGCTTCCTGGCTAAACTTCCGGTCCTAGACTGCGCCCGTGTGATCAGTAAAGCTAGGATTTCACCAACTCCCGCATACTTAGGTTTCCCGACCTTCCCTCGATTCGTTCCTTGTCCCTTGCTTTTTTCACGCTTCTTACATTCTACTGACTTTCCTTTGTTGTCTTTTGAATTAGGGAAAATGAATTTTACCATCGTAGACCTCCTGGCTGCCTTTGAGAAGACGAAGAAAGTTTCATTTCCTCCTCGAGTCAACTTGAAAGGCGACAAAACATCCTCCCCGCTAAATATGGAGGGCGAGGACAGGAAGCGAGCGTCAGCGAAGAGGCCTGTAACGCCACAATTTCTCAACTGAGGAATCACATTAGTAACCTAACAAAGTCTAAGGACTATTCTGCAATCCCTAAATCCAAGGGTATTTTTTTTAAAATGAGAATGAATCCCATAGGGTTGGAAACATATCATAACTTTATTTAAATAACCTGTTTCCCGATATATAGTAATAATAGTTTACAACACCATAAGTAAGGTTCAGAATAAACATGCGCACTTTAACAGTGGCGGAAGCAAGGCTTTAATAACAGAGTTCTCATATAAAAAAGGAGACTCAAACATAGTCCACAAGAAGAGAAGCAAAGCTGCTTCTCACACCTCTACTCCACCGCTTACAACTCGATCTCCAACTCGAGCAGCTAAGCCTCGGCGGAAGGATCTCCATCGCCTAACAGCGTTAAGCGCCCAAACAACAAGTAGCAAATAGAAAGGGTTAACTCCATGCAATTACCATGTATAAAAGAGAAAATCATGCTATTCAACTCTAATTACTTATCATGGTAAATAACTAGCAACATAACTCAACTCATATATCAACAACTTAAACATAGATTAACTCAGATAATAATAACCTCAACAATGTATCATCAAATCAGATATCAATAAACTGATAACAAGAATCCAACAACATAGGGTCAGGTGTAAGTTTCCTATAATGCAACTATATGCTGCTACCAAAATGGATCGATCAATAACGTCTCTCAAGACGGGACAGACATGTGGAACGACAACCACTGAATGCCACTTAATATCGCCTCACAAGACGGGACAACTATGTGGAACGACAACCACTGGATGCCACTTAATAACGCCACGAAGGACGGGACAGAAATGTGGAACGACAACCACTGAATGCCACTTAATAACGCCACGAAGGACGGGACAGACATGTGGAACGACAACCACTGAATGCCACTTAATATCGCCTCACAAGACGGGACAACCATGTGGAACGACAACCACTGGATGCCACTTAATAACGCCACGAAGAACGGGACAGACATGTGGAACGACAACCACTGAATGCCACTTAATAACGCCACGAAGGACGGGACAGACATGTGGAACGACAACCACTGAATGCCACTTAATATCGCCTCACAAGACGGGACAACCATGTGGAACGACAACCACTGGATGCCACTTAATAACGCCATGAAGGACGGGACAGACATGTGGAACGACAACCACTGAATGCCACTTAATAACGCCACGAAGGACGGGACAGACATGTGGAACGACAACCATTGAATGCCACTTAATAGAAGACGGGACAACCATGTGGAACGACAACCACTGGATGCCACTTAATAACGCCACGAAGGACGGGACAGACATTTGGAACGACAACCACTGAATGCCACTTAATAACGCCACGAAGGACGGGACAGACATGTGGAACGACAACCACTGAATGCCACTTAATATCGCCTCACAAGGCGGGACAACCAGGTGAACACAATCACCTAACCGCCACTTATTGCGCCACACAAGGCGGGACATTCGGGTGGACACAACCACCTCATTGCCGCTTATCGCCACACAAGACGGAACAACCAGGTGAACACAATCACCTGATCGCCTCTCAGGCTTAGGCCCTATATGCCAAGTCCGTCAACAACAATGCCCAAACCAATTATTAATTCGGAGTAACCACATGTTATTCCTATTATCAACGAACATAAATCAATTCAATTGCATACCAACTCAGTTCAATGACAGAAATCAGTAAACGGCCGAAACCTCTCAGAAAACGGAGACACACGTCTCAATAAGTTCACTCAGCCGAAGCCTCCAGAAAACATTTGGCACCAGCCTCAGAAACAGTCAACATAAGCAAGCATACAATATTTTAATCAACGCCAATCAAATTAAACATCTTTATCTCAAGCGCATGCAGTGCGAATAAATCATGCAAGACTCAAAGACGCGCTAAAACCGAGTTACCCTTACCTTCGTGAGTAGTAGTAGTGCATAAAAATTGCGAACCTCGTGGCCCTTTAGATCTTAGAAAATTAATCGCTTTTGTAAATGCTATACTTCAAGATCCTAGCTTTCCAAAACTCAAGAATCTCCTCACACTCAAGACAACCACTCAAGAATTTTCACTAAAAATAAATCACACATAACAAGTGTGTTTGTATCCTCTCGTGTGTATTTTCAATTGCTTCTGTGTATCTCTTCCAAAGCAATTCACGTTGATATACATAGGCTTCAGCCAAGCAGGAGGTGGCAACGGAGCATGCACCAAGCAGGAGGTGTGGAACATGCAGCAAACAATCATCACGTGGAGGCTTGGAGGATAGGCATAATGGAACAAGCATGAGGTGCAATGCTTTGGAGAGTAACAGGTAAAAAGCCTATGTAAGGAGGAGGTGGTGTGTTTGGAAGAAATCCACCATGCAAACAAGCATGAGGTGCCATGTTAGAAACATGCAAATAAGCAGGATTTGTCCAGTTTCTTTTTCTGAATTAGAGGTTTATGAGAGGGTGAACGGCTGTCCTTGGTCTAGGTGTCGAGTAGTCATGGGTTGTAGTGTGTGTTGTGTCAAGATTTGAGTGGGGAGTTGGGCACGTGGTACTCCCCCAAAGGCCACGAGAATTCTGACAAAAGAATGGTAAATGAATACTAAAACAAAGTTGGAATCAGAATGGCTAGACTTATAGGATAAAGTAAAGTGTTAGTGTTAACTGGATAGTGTAGAATTTAACTCATAGAGCTATAGAAAAAAAATATTAGGAATATGAATCATTATCCAAAAAATTATTAGGGATTCTATGATATAATCTATGATCACTTTGAGCAAGTTTAAGTGATCAAGTGTAGAACTGTTAACAATTTATATAAGATATATATATTAAACTTTCTGGCAGCATTCTTCTTTCTTTTTCTATTTTAAGTCACTTACGTGACTCTTATTCTTCTCTTTTTTTTTTTCTCTCTTTTCTTCTAACTTTCAATTTTTCTTTTCTATTATTTATTTGTTTAGAAAAATAATATTATTAATAATACACTCATTTATATAAACACACAAGGCACAATTAACATATCAACTTAAGCTTAATAGCGTTTATCGCTATTAAACCGATAAATAACTAGTTAATTAATCGCATAAATTGTCCGGGTCTTACATTACTACCCTCCAAAAAGAAAGTTTCGCCCTCGAAACTTAAGCCTCAACGAAAAGTTCCGGATACTGATCCCTAATCTTCTCTTCTAGCTCCCAAGTGGCATCGTCCGTCACTTGATTCCAAATTACTTTCACCAAAGGGAACTGCTTGTTCCTTAGCTGCTTGATCCTACGTTCTATGATCCTTCGAGTATATTAGAATGTCGTCGATGAACACCACCACGAAACGATCCAAAAATGAGTAGAATATCCTATTCATGTAATCCATGAATACAGCAGGTGCAATCGTGACTCCAAGAAGCATCACAAAGTACTCGTAGTGTCTATAGCGCGTCCTAAAAGCGGTATTTTGGATATCCTCGTCCTTGACTCTAATCTGGTGGTATCCCGATCTCAAGTCAATCTTCGAGAAAACAACAGCACCCCTAAACTGTTCCAATATGTCATCAATCTTTGACAACATATATCGATTCTTTATCATGACCTTGTTCAACTGTCGATAATCCACGCAAGGTCGTGATCGTCTGTCTTTCTTTTTCACTAACAGTACTGGCGCTCCCCATGGAGAAATGCTAGGTTGTATGGACCCTTTCTTGGTTAAGTCCTCAAGTTGATTCTTTAGCTCGGTCAGTTCAGCCGGTGCCATTCGATACGATGCAATTGATATGGGCCCGGTGCCTAGGACCACATCAATAGTGAATTCTACGTCTCCGACTGAGGGTATTCTAGGTACATCCTCGGGGAATATATCTTCAAAGTCTTGCACGACGACAACTCCTTGCACTCCATTCTCCTTAGTCCCCACCATAGATGTAGCCAAAAGAGAACTCAAAGCCCCTTTTCTCAAAGAAAGCTTTGAAAAGTACGAGTTCAAGAACTCGGCGAGTCCAGTATCGGGGAAGATAACTACCTTATTGGTGCAATCAATAAGAACATGGTGGTGGGACAGCCAATCCATGCTTATGATTACATCCAATCCCCTTTAGAGGTAAACAGATAAAGTTTGCTACAAACTTCTTATCTAGGTATGTCCAAGGACACTCTAAACATGCAGTCTTAGCTACTAGACTCTTAGAAGCAGGGATAGATACTATTAGGTCAAACGGTAACTTTGACACATCTATCTTTAACCTCTTCGCAAAAGCTAAGTCTATAAAAGAATGTGTAGCACCAGAATCAAATAGCGCGATAAGGGAATTACCCGCAATCTCGCAGGTACTGCGGATTAGACCATCGTCCTCCTCAGCTTCAGTTCCACTGATCGAGTAGACCCTTCCTCCAGCAGTAGGCCTTCTAGCCCCAGTAGTATTCACAGCAGCCTCAACTTTAGGAGCCCTACACTCTACAACAGTGTGACCAGGCTTCTTACACTTCCGACAAATCATCTCAGGGCAGTTGTTAGCATAATGCCCCATTTTGTTGCACCTGAAGCAAGTCACATCCTCCCGATTTGCAGGTGGGGTTCTCAGTGCAATTGCATTACCACCCGTAGGATAAAAGGAGCCAGACGTTGTCCCCCTATCCTGAGGACGAAAGTATGGCTTCTTCTGAAAGTGCTTACCCTTGTCACCTCTTCCTTGGTTAGTCCTAGCCGGACCTCCACTTCCTTGGTAAGGCTTGTTCAGGCCTTGGAACCTGCCCCTTGCATTGTCAATGGCCTCAATCCCCTTGGTCTTCTCCACCAGCACTTGATAGCGATTCAGTCCTAGCGGTTGCACCGCCCTCTGCAGCTCATAACTCAGCCCATCAATGAAGCGCTCACACATATAGCCTTCATCTGTCTGTCCTCTAAAGTAGCGAAAATGTTTCGCCAACGACTCCAATTTTGCAGCATACTCAGCAACGGTCATACCCCCCTGACGGAGCCTCAGAAACTGTGCCTCCTTAGCAGCTCTGGCACTAGCAGGAAAGTACTTATCCAGAAAAGCTCTACAGAAACACTCCCAAGTGATGGCTTGCTGGTCAGCCTCCAACATAGCTCTAGCCCCCCGCCACCAATACTCAGCTTCACCCGTTAGCAGGTAGGTTGCATAATCAACTTTCATCTCTGCAGTTGTACGCAAGAAGGTAAAGATCTTCTCCAACTCTTGGAGCCATAAGTCTGCCTCTTCCGGGTCGAAGCCCCCAGCGTACTTCGGTGGATCCCGACGCTTGAAATCATTCAGACCCCTGGTCTGAGCAGCAGCTAGTTCACGTTCCTCCCGCTGAACACGGCGAGCATTCTCTTCAGCTTGGTTTTGGGCAGCCACCAAAACCGCAGTAGCAGCACGTTGAGCTTCAGCTTCCTCTCGTGCAGCAGTGTTAGTAACTTGTTGTGCCATAAGGGCAGTCAGATTAGCAATAGCTTGCTCCATCGGATTCATGTTGTCTGAACCTTGAGTCTCGTTCAGTTGTGGAAACCTCCTGTTCCTGTTTTCATGAACAGTCAAAGACTACAACAGATACTCAGGTCAGAAAAACACAAAGTTCTATAGTAACTAACTATGTATATACTTATATCAAATGTATAATTAGCAATAACTAACATAAGGTTATTCACCTACGAACAACCTTCAAGAATAGTTTATATAAACAGTAACTAAGCACACTCTTCCTCCGATTCACACCCCATCAATCGGTCTCAGAGTTCAAACATCTTAAGCAGAAACTCTACCCAAAAGCTCTGGTTATCTAGACCAAAGCTCTGATACCACAATTGTAACACCCCAATTTCTCAACTGAGGAATCACATTAGTAACCTAACAAAGTCTAAGGACTATTCTGCAATCCCTAAAATCCAAGGGTATTTTTTTTAAAATGAGAATGAATCCCATAGGGTTGGAAACATATCATAACTTTATTTAAATAACCTGTTTCCCGATATATAGTAATAATAGTTTACAACACCATAAGTAAGGTTCAGAATAAACATGCGCACTTTAACAGTGGCGGAAGCAAGGCTTTAATAACAGAGTTCTCATATAAAAAAGGAGACTCAAACATAGTCCACAAGAAGAGAAGCAAAGCTGCTTCTCACACCTCTACTCCACCGCTTACAACTCGATCTCCAACTCGAGCAGCTAAGCCTCGGCGGAAGGATCTCCATCGCCTAACAGCGTTAAGCGCCCAAACAACAAGTAGCAAATAGAAAGGGTTAACTCCATGCAATTACCATGTATAAAAGAGAAAATCATGCTATTCAACTCTAATTACTTAGCATGGTAAATAACTAGCAACATAACTCAACTCATATATCAACAACTTAAACATAGATTAACTCAGATAATAATAACCTCAACAATGTATCATCAAATCAGATATCAATAAACCGATAACTAGAATCCAACACCATAGGGTCAGGTGTTAGTTTCCTATAATGCAACTATATGCTGCTACCAAAATGGATCGATCAATAACGTCTCTCAAGACGGGACAGACATGTGGAACGACAACCACTGAATGCCACTTAATATCGCCTCACAAGATGGGACAACTATGTGGAACGACAACCACTGGATGCCACTTAATAACGCCACGAAGGACGGGACAGACATGTGGAACGACAACCACTGAATGCCACTTAATAACGCCACGAAGGACGGGACAGACATGTGGAACGACAACCACTGAATGCCACTTAATATCGCCTCACAAGACGGGACAACCATGTGGAACGACAACCACTGGATGCCACTTAATAACGCCACGAAGAACGGGACAGACATGTGGAACGACAACCACTGAATGCCACTTAATAACGCCACGAAGGACGGGACAGACATGTGGAACGACAACCACTGAATGCCACTTAATATCGCCTCACAAGACGGGACAACCATGTGGAACGACAACCACTGGATGCCACTTAATAACGCCATGAAGGACGGGACAGACATGTGGAACGACAACCACTGAATGCCACTTAATAACGCCACGAAGGACGGGACAGACATGTGGAACGACAACCACTGAATGCCACTTAATACAAGACGGGACAACCATGTGGAACGACAACCACTGGATGCCACTTAATAACGCCACGAAGGACGGGACAGACATGTGGAACGACAACCACTGAATGCCACTTAATAACGCCACGAAGGACGGGACAGACATGTGGAACGACAACCACTGAATGCCACTTAATATCGCCTCACAAGGCGGGACAACCAGGTGAACACAATCACCTAACCGCCACTTATTGCGCCACACAAGGCGGGATATTCGGGTGGACACAAAAACCTCATTGCCGCTTATCGCCACACAAGACGGAACAACTAGGTGAACACAATCACCTGATCGCCTCTCAGGCTTAGGCCCTATATGCCAAGTCCGTCAACAACAATGCCCAAACCAATTATTAATTCGGAGTAACCACATGTTATTCCTATTATCAACGAACATAAATCAATTCAATTGCATACCAACTCAGTTCAATGACAGAAACTAGTAAACGGCCGAAGCCTCCAGAAAACATTTGGCACAAGCCTCAGAAACAGTCAACATAAGCAAGCATACAATATTTTAATCAACGCCAATCAAATTAAACATCTTTATCTCATGCGCATGCAGTGCGAATAAATCATGCAAGACTCAAAGACGCGCTAAAACCGAGTTACCCTTACCTTCGTGAGTAGTAGTAGTGCATAGAAATTGCGAACCTCGTGGCCCTTTAGATCTTAGAAAATTAGGATTATACCCGTGCGTTGCACGAAGGGTACTGGGATTTCATTTCGGACATGATTATTTTGATAAAACACGACTTAATAGTTCGTTCATTGCCAAAATAAATGTCACGAAACCTCATTAAATACATAATCTAATAATTTTTGTTGTTATTTATAATCATGTTTTATTGTATGCTATTATGAAAAAATTCCAATGGATAAAGAGTGAAGTATGACATTACGTTTTCACTGGAAATCTTAAGACATTGAGTACATGAGTCTAATCTCTAATTTTAGCTTTTTGCAGCTCATACATATGAATTTACTTACATTGGAAATAAACTGGTCAAAATTGGGGTTTAAATAAATCTGAACATTCAAACGTACATTAATACATATATTCATTGATGGTATGTGGGTGTGCCACAAATAGAGCAGTAGAAACTATTATCCCATTATCATATCAAGTATGCTCGGTTTTTTCGTTGTAGAAATGCAAAAAATGGTAGTCGGTTGGATATAAATCTAAAACTGAATTTAAACGTAAAATTTAGAACTAAAAAATCTGCCTCATTGTTATGGCTGAGATATTTATGATAATTTTTAAACAAAGAAGAATACTTGAGAAAAATTAGAATAATTTTTAAACAAAGTAGCTGCTGCATCCAAACCTTCACACAAATGTTTCTTACTGGATTTAGTCTACCATCTATAAAGTTTAAACTGCATTTAGAAACATGTCATTAAACAATATGATTTATTTTTTCTGGTTCCACCACCTCTTTTCTCAATATCAAGATTGGTGTTATACGCGAAGGATTACCCTTAGCAAAATTGAGACCAAAGAGCCAACAAATTTTCAGCCAAAAGCAACTACGAATAATAACTACCAAAAATAGGAGTATGTTTGATAATCCCAACCTTTTCTTGGAGACAATGAAATCAAAAGTCACTGAAATAACACATTACTACATGGTCCTGCTAGAAATACATTGATTCATGTCTTTCAAAAGCAATCAATCTGTTCAGCATCTTTCTTCTTCTTTGACACTCTGTATCCACCAACAACACACGCATGGTCGCGCTCAAATGGTTCAAGGGTGACTTGCTCAGCAGGCTTAAATTGATTTGCCTTCAGCTTGATCACTTCAATTTAAAAATGATTCAATTATTTGTTCTTGATATAAGAAAAATAGCATCTAAAATATTCCAAAAGGACAATATTATATATATTTTTAAATTAATCCAGGTGCTCGTAGAAGCTAAATGATCAATTACCACACATGCTCACATATTAGAATCTAAAACCATTATGATTACTTTATATTATATTGCAATTCCATGAAGAAAAAGGAGCATAGTGGTGCAACCAAACAGGCAAAACTCAATTTTATAGATAAAACTATCTCTATGAAATGAATTCCAATTCATCCCCCAAAATCCTCTCATCATTGTTAAGATTACCGGTCTCAGATAGGATTAGAAATAAATTAACAATGAAAAAGAAGTAAGTGAACACTGAAGGAGATTTCAGAACAAATAACAATGATTAAGGATTAAACACATCACTGAATGAGAACTCAGATGACTCCTACTGCCAATCCTTTCTGATATGAAACGTGTAGTCGATCTCCAAGTAGCACTTGTTGTCATCATCAACAAACTGAAAAAAGGAGAAACAAAATAGGAAGTCAAATAGTTCACATTCAACAACAAAAATGAAAGCAAAGCAATCTTTGAGCATATTAAAGAGTGTGCATTATTGCTACTATTCGTAGTTAAGTAATCATATTTGAAGTTCCATCAGAATTAAAGCCTTCTACCAAAAAAGTGACTCAGAAATTTTGAAAAAGTGGTTGAAACTTGAAAGGGTGCACATGAAGTCTGGTGCCAAATTTATTAGAACATTTTTTTATGGTCTGATAGATGCAAAACATACATGAAATCAGCTTCACTTGATTTTCTAAACATGTCCTCAAATTACTCTAATATGGAAACATATCAGTGTCGAACCCAAACCCTCTCTAGCGGGCCAGTGTAATTGTCTATCCCCATTTGGCGTCTCCTCCTCTATTCCACCAAATAAAATTATGACATAACATTTAAAAACTACCAATTTAAGGTTAATTCTGTCATATTCATGCTTACATGACACAATTTTAATAGTGAAAGAAGAAATGAGACACCAAATGAGGACAAAGAATCTAATGAACGGTCACGATCTCAAATGAAGGTAAATCAGCTAGAGGTTCGATAAAAGTCAAGTTTAGGATTTAGGATTAACTCTTTTTCTTAATCTGTACTCAGTAAGTAGCTGTTCTCTGGTGAAAATCGTGAAAGCAGCAGATCATTGCAGGCAGGCATAGGTCCCCACAATTTACATAGTTTTTCAAATAATATCTCATGAAAATGCATGGGGATAGTAAATGCACAGAAGTTACCAATTTTATCCATTTGTCTTTAAGACTAAATTTCAAACAGTATGCAGCATTGCAGTGAGTAATTAGTAATTACTCTACTTTAGTGTTAAGGAAGCGCATCACATGTGAAAATTACCTTACTTCTAGCTGAATATGCCCTTCTAGCAAATATTCCAGATGGTGTTGTCTCATCAGGCATCTCATGTGTGTAAGGATCGGTTTGGGGGCTGAATGTTCCAATCATTTCCTTACTGCTGTCAACTGTAACAAAATGACCTCCTGTTTTGAGAAAATATGAAGCATTCAGCCCTAGAATTCTGGCAAGAAATTGATGCGTATCAGAATTTCGGGTTCACATCATCCAGGATGTCTTGAAGGGGAATCCGAGTAGCTCATCATATGCACAGATAAAGAAACAGACATGAGTGAAAAATACAAACTCGACCAAATAAAGTAGCTTATTTTGAGAAAAGTACGGGCTTGAAAAAATTAGAAATTTTGTGAGACAAAATAGATATACACAAATCAATTATGAGAAGTGAAGTTTAAAAGATGTTCACAAATGCCAAAAGGCCAAGGATTCATGAAAATAGCCACTGCTGCTATTGTTGCTTGTCTCTAGCAGATTCAAAGTCACTTTCTCAACTGGGTTTCTGGAATAAGATCAAAATAAAAATGAAACTACCACGTCTTTAAATATAACTAAAAGGGAATATGATTAATAGAAAAAGATATGGAGAACTTCACACCTTTGGCATTATAAACATTCTCTCAGTCATATTTTCTAAAACATTTTGATTGAGTAATCAAATGGAAAAAATTAATACTTTCATTAACCACATCATAAACTCTATGTAGAACACAGGTCTACAATTACTGGAAATCTGGGATACAGATGCTGATTCTAGAAAAGTACCGTGAATATTTATTTGCATTAGAAAGAAACATCATGTCACAGGGTAATGTGTTAAGCCAATTCATAACTGCAATAAATAAATAATCAAAATTTTGTATACATCAAAGTTCTAAGTCTCAATCCATCTCAGATCCCCCCACTTTATTTATGTAAAATTTATCATTCCGAGCACAAAAAAACCAAACAGATTGTTCAATTTCAAATCTACAAAACTGATTTAGGGAACTGATGATCAAACATCAACACATTACAAAACACACAAAGCGGACCCTTTATTCAAATCCACCCTCATTCAAATAGGCAAATTAAGTACCTTTAGCCTCTGTTTTAAATCAGCATAATCTTCATTGCTCATGATTGGTTTTTCTCATAGCTGCTGGAATTATACCAAGAAATTTTCGGCCCTTCAAAGCATCAATCCACTGTTCTGCAGCTCCATACAATGCAACACGCTCATCGGTGATATTGTGTTTCTTCTTCAATTTCTTTGACACAAAATACATAGCTGCAGCCCCACCATACTTTGCCACTAACCTCTCAGATAAACTGAAATTGCCTGCATATTTAGAAGGAAGCTTCTAAAATTGTTTATACATCATAACATGGCAGACTTGGGATAAAAAGAAGAGAAGCAGGGTATCAAGGAATACATAGGGAGTATGACTTAAAAATAACCATGCTTGTAACTGTTGATAAACATTGCTTCACAAAAGACATTCAATTAATGTAGTTTTTATCTTGCTTCACAAAAGACATTCAATTAATGTAGTTTTTATCTCTTAAACTGGGTAGGAAAAGCAGGAAAAGAAACTGAGGAGTGTATTAGTCTAGGATAAGTCGAAAGAAAACTTCCTCTCTCCCTCTTTTGGTATTCTTTAAAGATATACAAATTTTACAGATGGGTATAGTTGAACCACAAAACAATTTGATGAAGAAGGAAGTCTTTTAGCATCCACAGCGACAGGTCAGAGTCCATCTCGTTGGGCATATCTTATGTTCACTACAGAATAATCACAAATATGTATGAAGTAACTGTATGTAATGACTGATCTAATCTAATAAATAAATTCCTGCCATATTCGGAAAATGATAGGAAATTCCAAGCAACATGAAATCAATGACAAAATGAAATATGCTCAAGGGTTGTTTTTTCTCTTTCTCTTTTTAGCTCCTGAAAAGTATAAAAAATAAAATTTGAAAAGGAGGAAGGATACGAATTGTAACGTTTTAGACTTGAGTTCAGGTCATCTGGGCAGAAACAGCTAGGCAAAGCCAAACAACACATATAAAAAAATATTCAACTTGATTAGAGAAACATAACAATTACAGAACAAACTTGACAGGCTGAAAGTTCTGATTATTTTATGTGTGACCATTAATGAGTCAAAATCAATATCAATATGAACTATCCTGCTCAATCATGACTAAGCAACTATAATTGAGTTAAATGTATATCCACTGAGCAACAAACACATAGTCTCGCATACAGGTCCAGTTAGGCAACTTAGTTAATCACAGATTTAGAAAACTGAAATAAGAGCCAAAGACATACCAATAAGATAGTCTGATTCACCTTCAGTTGAAAAAATCTCAGCAGTGTTCTTGAACGTAAAGACATTCATTGGTATCGAGGAGGCTAGTTCCAATATCACCTACGTTCTTTCATTGAAAAGAATCTTACACTCGTGTTCAGATGCCATAAAATTGCCACTATTGGCCACAACTGCAAAGGACGAAATTCTGTAAACCTTGCCTTCATGAAGCTCAGACTTGAATTTGGACATAGTTCCCTTCGGAGCAATTGCCTCAATTTTGTGACCCTACCATAAAAAACATAAGGCAGTATAGAGTACAAGCAACTAAATCCAATACTAATGCAGAAGCAAACCCAAATAATTGGAAACAAATCAGTTATTAAAATATATCCAGTACCACAGGATAAACTCCCCACATTCGTAAAACTCGAGTCCTAATTATGGGAAATTTCTTTCTTTGACAAACATCCTTTATGGCAGTAATTTTGGAACTCATGTCTATGACTCAAAGCAATGTAAAAGAGCAAAACAGGAATGAGTAGGAGAAGTATGTGAAAAACATGTTACCTGTTGGGTGCATTTATACTGATGAATGAGGGGTTGGAAATGCAGGAAACTCAAATCAAACTACAAATCACACCAGCTGTAGATGAGTAAGCTTCAATTGGATGACAGCTGGCCAAAATTCAGGTGACATCATTTGGATGGTTGGAAACACTTCCTATGCCGGACAACCCTTCACAAACATAGACCGTAGCATCCCTTGTAGGGTTCAGGAATCAAAAAACAACCACACAACAGCTGGCCAAAATTCACGAGCTATAGCATTGCATCAGTAACTGTTTGTTCAATCGAATCAAGTGGCTATGGGTTTTGGCATGGTTAGGCTTGGATTTGCTGGAAAATCTCAAACACGTGTTTTTTTTGCTGCGAGATTAGTATATGTGATGTGATGACAAGATGGACCACGAGTAGAGTTGCAGGCATGGTGGCTAGAAGGTAGATGATGCTCAGATGGGGGACGACGGCTGGCAAGGGAGATCACGCGAAGAAGTGAAAGAGACAGAAGGTATCCTACAAATGCAGCCCACGAACCGAACAGGCCCAACAGCAACTGCAGTGGTAACAAAAAAAAATGGCACGGGTGAACAGTAAAAAACCTTGAAACTTAAGTTAGAAGATTAATCGCTTTTGTAAATGCTATACTTCAAGATCCTAGCTTTCCAAAACTCAAGAATCTCCTCACACTCAAGACAACCACTCAAGAATTTTCACTAAAAATAAATCACACATAACAAGTGTGTTTGTATCCTCTCGTGTGTATTTTCAATTGCTTCTGTGTATCTCTTCCAAAGCAATTCACGTTGATATATATAGGCTTCAGCCAAGCAGGAGGTGGCAACGGAGCATGCACCAAGCAGGAGGTGTGGAACATGCAGCAAACAATCATCACGTGGAGGCTTGGAGGATAGGCATAATGGAACAAGCATGAGGTGCAATGCTTTGGAGAGTAACAGGTAAAAAGCCTATGTAAGGAGGAGGTGGTGTGTTTGGAAGAAATCCACTATGCAAACAAGCATGAGGTGCCATGTTAGAAACATGCAAATAAGGAGGATCTGTCCAGTTTCTTTTTCTGAATTAGAGGTTTATGAGAGGGTGAACGGCTGTCCTTGGTCTAGGTGTCGAGTAGTCATGGGTTGTAGTGTGTGTTGTGTCAAGATTTGAGTGGGGAGTTGGGCACGTGGTACTCCCCCAAAGGCCACGAGAATTCTGACAAAAGAATGGTAATGGTAAATGAATACTAAAACAAAGTTGGAATCAGAATGGCTAGACTTATAGGATAAAGTAAAGTGTTAGTGTTAACTGGATAGTGTAGGATTTAACTCATAGAACTATAGAAAAAAAATATTAGGAAGATGAATCATTATCCAAAAAATTATTAGGGATTCTATGATATAATCTATGATCACTTTGAGCAAGTTTAAGTGATCAAGTGTAGAACTGCAGCATTCTTCTTTCTTTTTCTATTTTAAGTCACTTACGTGACTCTTATTCTTCTCTTTTTTTTTTCTCTCTTTTCTTCTAAACTTTCAATTTTTCTTTTCTATTATTTATTTGTTTAGAAAAATAATATTATTAATAATACACTCATTTATATAAACACACAAGGCACAATTAACACATCAACTTAAGCTTAATAGCGTTTATCGCTATTAAACCGATAAATAACTAGTTAATTAATCGCATAAATTATCCGGGTCTTACAAGGCCTCTCAACCGCCTCTCAAGAAGAAACACAGCTCGGTTGTTGCTTTCCCTTCTGGCGAGGAGAACGCCCTGGTTACCGCCTCCACTCCCAACTCTACCTTAGCCCGATCGGGGCGTTCAAGAAGGTCACTCCCGCCGGATTAGTCGGTCCCGAAGATCTTCTGGGCTTTGTCGCCGAGGATTTCCTAAATGAAGAAGACATAGAAAAAGACAAAAAAGTTAATAGTTCTTAGAACGATCGTGTAATAATTGTGTTTTTTTTTTACCAATTCTTGTAACTTTTTTGTCTCCCTTGAATGGGAATAGTTATTTTGGGCGCCCTCGTTCTTCCGTTGCTTATAGCCTTGCCATTTTTCACTTTTGCGTTTGTTTTTCCAATATAAGTCTGAATTACGTTCAACAACCTTGAGAGTGTGCTGGGTATAACTAGGACTTTTGCTCAGTTTTGAACTGAGGCTTTGTTCACACGCTTTTCCGGTAAGATCATGTGTGGCCTTGCCAGCCTTATTTGGCGAGGACTTACGGTGGCTCGGGTCCCAATGGCCATGTGGGTTGCCCGAGGCTTAGCATAGTTAGAAATGATCGCCCATATTTCGGGGAGGCTTTAACTCGCCCATATTTCAGGGAGGTTCTTGGGATAAGAAGCTTATCCGCACACGTCGCCAACGGGTGGCAGCAGTTCGTGCCGGACTTTCCAGAGCGATCCCCAGACATCAAGGTCGTGTTGGGATAGCCACCTTCAGGGAATTTTTCCCACCGGGCGACCGTTTCAATTCGGTTGAAAGTTAGGAGTATTGCTGATAATATCCTTTTGTATTTGATTGTAAAAGAGATTATACATTTGAGGGATGCCTCATTAAAAAACTCTCGTGATGGAGAAAAAAAGTACATCTTTATTTTTGACCTAACCCCTGCTTCTCCTCGCCGCTCGCCGCGCCATTGCTCCTGTCATGGGCTCCCTCCGATTAGAGCTCGACGTCCAACACCTCATCCTTTAGCCCCGACGTGCTCGCCACCCATTCGTCGCCCCTGGTAGGCGAGTCACCCCGCCCAACTACCCTATTGTAGAAAGGGGGTTCGCTTAGCCTGCTCTTCCGCTTGACGCGCCGGGCCGCCTTTATTGGCCTCAAATTTGCGGCCCCCGCCAGTTTTCATCCCTCTACCTTCCTCTTTCCTTTATCCCTGCGACGTTGCGCCTGACACCGCTCTTTCCCAGTCTTCCGTCCGCCCTGAAACTGATCGACTTTTCCCAATTTGCTTTGGGCCGCACTCTGTAGCACCGCCCCTTTTTCTCCACTTTCCATCAATTGTGTTGGCTTGTTGAATCCGGGCAACCTCCAGAGTTCTGTGTCTCTTTGACTCCAATTGAAGAGGTCAAAGTTGTCCTCCACCAACTACTCCAGGCGCCTTTCCTGCTCAGTTGTGAGCCTGGGCTCAGTCGCTAACACGCCCCTCCTAGATTTGTCCATTTCCAGCTCCTCTAGCGCTCCCTAGCATGAGCATCAGCAAATTGCCCATCTATCCCCATTCTTTGATCTGCCCTTTCCTGACTCTGGTTCCTCCTTGGCCCCCCATACCTTTCATTGATCCACCGTCCCTGTCCTCTTGCGCCTCTTTGACCCTGACCCTCTAAGTCCTGCTGGCCCTGGTCCTCCAGAATCTCAATCTCGTGACACCTGTGTCTATCTCTAGCTCCCTTCTTTCCATACAACTTAAGGAAATTGTTGTAGCATTCCCGCGCCCTCCGCTAATCTACCGCAATCCTTCCTACCTTACCGCAGATCAGCAGGTACTTCACCGCCAGGTGAGCCGTTGATATAACTGCGCAGAGGCGGTTTAGCGTGTTCCGACCAATGATGACATTGTATGATGCCACGACCTGCAAAACCAAATACCTTACGCGCAAATCTTGGTGTTCTCATAAATACCGAAAACCGTGTCCAAATCCAAGTAGCCGCGCACCCAGACCTGTTCCCCTAAGAAGCCTACCAAAGTCCCGGAGTATGGCATCAGGTCTTTATCTGTTAACCCCAACTGGTCAAATGCGTTGCCATAGATGAAATCCGCAGAACTTCCTTGATCTAAAAGCACTCTTCGCACATTGAAACTATTGATCCTTATCATTACCACCACAAGATCGTCCTTATATGTCTTAATTCCCTCAAAGTCTGCCGACGATATCACTATGTCTGGATGCTGAAAACCAAATGGAATTGAATACTCATGTACTGAGGTCACCTCCTTCACGTGCCTGCACCTTGCAGCTGGCATCTCACCGCCTCCGCCGAAGCCCCCTGCGATCATATTGATTGTCCCAACCGGCGACTCCAGATCCTTGTTGAAGGTTTCTTTAGCTCCTTTCTTCCTTGTCGCCAATGACTCTTTCACGTTCGTCGTTGGTGTCCGTCGACGACCATCCCCGCCCGCGGCCAATCATTTGCGAGCGTCCTGCCCTGATCAGCCTCTCGATCTCGCCTTTCAAAGTAAAACAATCACAGGTGTCGTGGCTCGCCGAGCGATGATACTCGCACCACTTAGTTCTATCTACCGCTTCCCGTGTGGGACTAACTCCCTTGTCGCCTTCTTCGACTGCATGTGTTGCCTTCACTTCCCGGAGTAGTTCCGTTAATTCGGTATTCATGTCTTGGCCTGGCCTCTCGCGCCGGCGAGGGTCAGTTTGCTGCCATGGGCGGTGATGCTCAAAGTTTTATTTCTTCGGATAAAGTTGCTTCTTCGTGAACTTCTCCGGTTGCTTGACCTTGTTATCCTTTCGCTTACTGCTTTCTTCCCTCTCCAGACCTTGTCCGTCTTCTGGCGACACGTTCCTCTAACCATGGTCCTTCTCCGTTTTTGCCCGCCTCCTTTTGAACGCGTCGTCCTCCTCGTCCAAGATGTAGGTGTTTGCCCGAGCACGGACTTCCGCCATCGAACGAGCTGGCTTCCGACTCAGCTTGCTGTTCAGCTTCCCTGGCAGCAGTCCATTCTTGAAAGCGCGCGCACAGGCTTGCGGCTCCAACTCCTCGATTTTGACAGATCAGCACTGTACAGCTTCACGTATTGCTTCAAAGTCTCCCGCTCTAGCTGGCGAACATTATACAGATCATCAATTGTTACCTACTTGATCTTTCTTGCAGAGAACTGAACGAGGAATTTCAACGAGAAATCACAGAATTTCGCAATGGATCCCCGAGGCAAGGTCGTGAACCACACCATTGTTGTGCCTTTAAACGTTGACGAAAAGATCCTGCATTTGACCGCATCAGAAGCTGCGCTTATCACCATCTTCGTGTTGAAATAAAGCAGATAATCCTTCGGATCTGTCTTTCCACTATACACCTCTAGAACAAGGTTCTTCATGTTGTCTGGTATGGCTACTTCCCTTACCGCCGCCGAGAATGGCTCAAACTCCGCCACAGCCTCCGCTTCTCGCTCTCCTTCATCCTGTTGCTCTAGGCGATAGTAGTCCAACTGCTCTTGCAAGTAATCATTCCGCTGTCGTATGTCGTCGACGTTGCAGATCAAACATCTCCAATCTCTATGAGTGATCAGAGCTTGAGGAAACGACGATCCACCTCTTGAGACCTCCAGCGAGCGTGTTGGAGATCCTTGCTGCGAAGGTGAAGACGGTGGAGAAGGTAACAGAGCTGCCGGAGAAGGAGGGGAAAGAGGTGGCGGAGGCGGAGTCGGAGTCGGTTGCTCGAGACGAACCTCCTCACGGCGCGGCCTTCTCCTCACGGCGCGGTGGAGAACCGCACCTCTGCTCCAGCGTTTCTCTACGTCGACGACGACGAGTTTTCATCGGATTTCGATCGCAAACCAGAATTTCAAACCAAAACTCGAAAATCAGAGAAAATTGCACAGGATTTCAAACTTCTCTCAACCAAAATTACAATCCACGTAGTTCGGGAGTCGAAATCTACTGATCCCCACTGACAACGCCAAATGTTCCAGCCAAGAACATAGAGATAAGGTATTGTACCTAGAGTGAGAGGATTGAAATGTGAGAATCTAGAGAGAGAGAGAGAGTATAACTGAATTTCAAGTTTGTTATTTCTCAAATTAACTAATAGTCCCTTACATTTGGTAACCGCCCCCTATTTATAGGCTTGAGGTTGGGCCTAGCGTCTGTAACCGTCCTTAGTGGGTTAGTTGGACCAATTGGGCCTCTCGTGGGAGGCCCAACTCCCTAGCTCGCGCGTCGCCCTGAGGCAAGCGTCCCTGGGCGAGGGCCCCTGGGTCTCGCCCAGTCCAGATATGACAAGGTTATGTGTTACAACACATATAATCTGCTTATCGCATTCTAGTGGATAGGACCGGGTTATGTTTTAGCGTACGTAGTTGAAGGACAATGTTGTGTTTTATCACTTGTGCGAGATGATGATATTGTTGCATATGTTTTATCTGTTGGACTGTGATGACTGGAATTTATGCTTGTTTATGCAATTGCGGAGTGTGGGAAACACTGAGTTATGTCATGTTGATGATAGTTTGTTTTGAGAGAGATTTTAGGCATGCTCTAACAAGAGGTCTGAGCCATTGCCGAGTTGAGGATCAAGGCTTTTACGGAGAAATCAATAGGGGGTTCTTGAGAATCTTTTACTTAATAGGTTTTGGAAAGAAAAGAACAAAGAGAACTTGACTTTGTAAACAAATGACATAATGTATTAACTCATGATATAACCCTTTTATTTGTTAAGATAATCATTTCAAAAGAAACTTAAGTTATGGAAAAGAGTTTGAAAACGAGAAATGACGACGATCCGGTTTTGAGAAGGTTGAAAACCTAAGTTGTAAACATCGTAAGGATGGACCGTTGTGACGAAGAAGTCACTGGAGTGCGAAGACACTCCTTATTGCTTAAGTATTCTTGTTTCGGGCATCGAAGGATGTACCGATGTAACGGGAATGACACTTTAGTGCGGAAGGAACTTGTTCCTGGTAAAGCAAATTTATGGCCTTGAACCATCGTTTACCTAAGGGTACCATAGAGATTTCATTGAAGTGGAAGACTTCAGGATAATGTGAAACTTTATTGAAGTGTGAGACTTCAGTGTAATGTGAGACTTCATGGACGTGTGAGATTCCATCAACGTTTACCTTAGGGCAAACGATAGAGACAATGAACATTAGCTAGACGCGTATCCGTGTGAGGGCAAATCGTTGTTTGGCTAACCATATCACACTCATGCATGCATAATGAATGGTGTGAAACCAAATGAAGGGTGTGAAATCAATGGATGGTGTGTGTAAGACCCCCTTTTAGGGCATATTATTTTAATATTATTTAATAATATTCTATGAATTATTTGTGCTATATATGATATAATGCCTTTATAAAAGGTGATTATTTATTAGAGGCAATATTAAGTCTTAGAAACATCTAGACGTTGATGTACATGACAATACGAGCATTTTGACTGTAATGATGCTAGGGTTCGGCGACGATGACTTTTAGGTCAATATCAGCCCGACAGCGGCGACGAGTTGGCGAATAGAGTCGACGAGGACGATTTCGTGGGCCACACCTTATGGAGGGGTGCTGGGCATGATTTTAAGAATATTCCAAGAGGGAATATTCCTTTGTTTTATTTTTGAAGGTTTTATTTAAATAAAATGAGTTTTTATTTAAATAAAATGCATTAGTTATTTTTAACCTATGGTTTATTAAATAATTAATTCTGAAAAATATTTTTGAGTTAATTATGATAGTGGTGCACGAAATTTTGGAGTAAAAACCATTGATAAAGTTTTTGACTTTAAATTTGAAGTTTTGATGCATTTAGGAGAGAAATTGTGTAATAAATACATCAATTCTTTTAGGTTTTATTTAAAATATTATTTTGGAGTAAAGTCAGACCATGGGGGAGGGGGGGGGGGTGGACGACCAAGGATTGAGGAGGAGGAAAAATGGGTCTTTTGCAAGTAATTTCCTTTTCTGGCTAGGTTTTATGAAGGAGAAATTTTACGGATTTTGATTCCTTGACTTTCAATTAAAGAAGGATCAATGTTTGTACTTTTAAAACCTTCAAGGATCTTTTCATATCCGATTTAAAACATTTTGAACTCAAATTTTAATAATTAAAAAGATTAAGGATATAAATGGTATTTTTAAGGGGATTTAATTAGGAAATAAGCTAAATTTTGAGGACCAAATCAAGGAAGGTTGGAAGAGTCTAAAATGGGCTGAATATTCCGTGGCTTTGGGCTGCTTCTTGGGGAGAAATAAAAGCATTTAATGTTTGGCTCTCACCCCTCACTATAAATAGAGAGCTCCTCCTTCACATTTCTTCACCCCAAGCTCATTTGCTCCTCCTTGCTAGCCGTGAGCTCTCTCTCCCTCTCTTTCTTTTCATTTTATTTTTTCTTGCTTTGTTTTATTCCTTGATCAAGATGATGTTTGTCATTCTGAGTAGGGGTGTACAAGACCCGACCCTACCCGCCAACCCGTTCCGACCCAAGCCTTTAGGGCCGGGTTGAACCCGACCCGATCGTTAAAAGAGACCGTGTTCGAGTTGATCATGAAGTTGTCCGACTTCGGGTAGGGTAGGGTTCGGGTTAACACTCAGGTCACCCGGCCCGTCTCACATATATATTTTATACAATTTTAATTTGTTATAATGATTAAAATGTGATAAATGATGCTCAAAATTATCTTACCATGTGGATGAGATGAAAATGTTTTAACATCTACCTTATGAATTAAATAAACGTTGGTTAAAATATGGGCACTTTCATGCTCTAACAAGAGACAAGTGAAGAGATATCAAACAAAATGAGTGACATGTGCATATTGATAAAAAAAATGTAAATCTCTAAAGTGCAATAGATTATGCAAGAATTGGACCCTTTCAAGTTCTTTCTTCTAAAATATAGTTTCAACTTATAACTCTTTTAGTATGTTATTATCTTTAAATTTTACAATTAATGTCAAATAGTCTTAGACTTATGTCTCTCGGGCCAACCCGGTCCCGTCCTACATAGACCCGTCCTAAATTGGACCCGTATATTGTCGGGTTGCTTTGGGTCTAGGGACGGGTTAGGGTATGTGAATTGGCCCGGTCAATATTTAGGGCCGGGTCAGGGTTAACCAAAACCCTTCCCAGCCTGTCCCTTGTACACCCCTAATTCTGAGTATGCTCTATGGTTGCAGTATAAACTGATCTGCCACATCCAGAAAAGAATGGTCATTTGATTGAGTAGTGAAAAGTTTGTGAAAATGGTGTTTTTCTTCAAAGTGTTATTATGATGTTCTTCCATATTCATAGCAAAAGTGTTAGAAAGAGTCTTTGATCTTGGGGGGATTGAATCTATGTGAAAATTATGTTTTTCTTCAAAAGTTCTTCAAGTGTTCTTATGATCTTCAAGGTTTTTGGGGGGAATTTTGTGATGAATAAGGGGATGGGCTTATGATCAATTCGATTGTCCGATTAGTAACGTTACTATGTTCGTTCGTTGGTAGGAAATTTCCAAGTGTAGACCTAGCTTCAAGGAGAAACCCGAGACTTCTAGGAAAGTGTACCTTTGAAGTAAGGGCACTTCGGCTATGATTGATTGTAGTTGTATGAGTATGAAATGTTAAGGACCTTATGATATATGAATATGCTAGTAAGGGAACTTCGGCCTCGGCCTAGATGAATTGCTTGTGATTATGATTGTTAGAGAGCATGATGCTAGGACTATCGATGATATATGTGCTAGATATGCTATATGATAATAATGCAATAAATGTTAGCTAGTGTTATTATGAACATGCCTATATGCCTAGGGTGTTAGCTATATTTATTGATATGCATGCAAGTTACTATGCTATGATATTTTGTTCATAAGAGATGAACATGATAGGCTTAGGGCCTAGTGATGATGACTGACTTGCATGACATGCATTGTGGACCAAGTGATTTGGACTGGGCTTGGTTGGCCACGGATGGTGACCTGGACTAGGCTAGTTAGTGGTGACGTTCAGGGGATGGAAATGAACAAAGGACGAACGTGAAACGACAGTGCGTTGGTGAGGTCCAACCATGATCATCAAGCTGTTGGGCAGCGGTGCGTTGGAGGTATCCAACCCCGATCGTTGAGTCGTGTTCGTCCTGCCTTTCCATGAGGGATTGGCTTATGGATATCCAAAGAGTCTGCATGCATGTGCACGAGCATCGACTAACTATAACTTAGAACTACGAGATAGTTCCCTATATTTGTGAACCTTAGAGCTGAATATAGTTCCCCTATTTTATGAATGTTAGTTTAGGGAGGAACTTGTGATTGATAGGGTGGTATACCCTACTTATGATATGTGTGTGTTAGAAGTTGACCCTTTCTTGTTTGCTTGTCTGCGTGTTTGTTGTTTGGGGCGCCTAATGCCTAGACAACAAGCATGCGTGTGATCAGTAGAGATGCGGCCCTATACCTGCTTGATGTGGACGACAACAAGGCTCGTGACATTGATCGCGCGACTGATGGTCCAGCCATGGGATTGGTGAGAGCAAACGATGCGAGCGTTGGAGGAGGCCTTGGAGGAAACACAACCTTTGAGTCGGGTATTGAGTGTGATAATTGAGTCTGTACTTGGGGGTGAGCCGACTTTATTTATAGGGTTCGAACCTAACCTAAAGATCTTCTTTTTGTGTTGGCTCAGGGGCAGTCGAACACTAGTTTAATTATTATGTTTTAATTTTAAAGAATCATTGTACGCTTCCAAAGCTTTTATTAATAAAATGAATTATTTAGTCTATTTCTCTAGTTATTACTTCTTTATTTGTAAGCTATGTTTCGAAAAGGTTTTTATTTCGGCTAAAATTTACCCACGTTTTCAAAAAAGATTAATAAAGTAAACCCTGAGATTTAGGGATGTTACAATGTGAAACCTATGAGTGGTGTGAAACCAATGAATGGTGTGAAACCAACTAAAGGTGTGAAACCTAGAAAGGGTGTGAAACTTTAAGTTGCAAAGCCGTTGGCTTGTCCCATCTACTGTGAAAGTGACGTTTTATCCGGATCATCTTTTGAGCATTACATTGCATTGACACGCCATGCATCTAACTATATTTGGTGATGTGATGTGAATATATTGTTAATTGCAAATGATAACATGTCAGGAGTATGCATCCACCTTTCACATGTTGTTTGTATTATATTGTATACCGTGAGTTGACCTCGCACTGCCTTGTTTGTATTGTTTGTGTTTGGGCGGTCGGCCTCAGACGATGATAGGCGGCGATGTGAGCAGATGCTACTCTACGTGGAAGAATAGTATAAGACTCGAAGAATGGAGTCGGGAGTAAGGCTAGAGCCTTTTTGGTAGAGAGCTTACCATTGTTGGTTAAAGCTTACAGGATTATTTTACGATTATTGTTTTAGGATTTGGGTAGGTTCCTGTGCATTACTTTCTTGCTATTTTCCGATGTGGAAATTGTAGGGAGTATATCGGATTCATGATGTCATTGTATAATAGAATCTTTGTTGAATCTAATTCTATTCATTAGGTTTGTAAGTTGTGTTCATCTGTGGCTACCTTTGGGTACTTGCCTTGTTCAAGGTTGGATGTAAATTTATTTACGATTGGGAGTATGCATGACATGTTTTAGAAATTCTTTAAAGAGGAAAAAAAATATATCCGCATTTGCGAACTACTTATGAAAACAGGTTGCATGTTTATTGAGGCAGGTTACTACCGTGACCCCCGAAAGTCGGAGTGTTACATCTTGGATCTTAGATTTGCATGCACACCCATTAGTCATATGATTCTAATAATCAAATATACGACATATGAGAAAATATATATATGAAAGATTTTCCATGTTACTCAATCAATTGCTATATTTTTGTACATTAATTCCACCTTTTTTTCGATGGTTGGAGCCAGCTTAACAGCCCAAACTACAAGCCTCAATAATAAACAGTCGAGGCACTATTAGGAATAAATGGCACAGAAACAAAATCTAGGAAGTGAGTCAAACACCCGAAGACCAAGCTCCATACCCATCCCATGCTTTGCTAGACCGGCCCCATAGAACTTGCACAAAACCCCGCAGAATCCCACGAATATCCCGGACAATCGAATAACGTGCACCACACCCAGAAACTCCACGCTATATTACACATGAGAAAGAGGTTCAAACACGACTCAACAGAGCTATCACATAAGGCACAAGTTAGTCCCACACACACCGGGAGTGCATTCCTCCTAGCTAAGTCAGATTTGGTCTGGACTTTATTTTCCAACACCCTCCAAGCGAAGGCCACATAATTCGAAGGGGCTTTAGATCTCTATAATTTACTGAATAACCCATCCCATGAAGCCACCACTGCTACCTCACCCATCATGAAATCACGCGCCGAGCTAACAGAATAAAGTCCTGAAGCTTCTTTAGTCTAGAACTAAGAATCACGTTTGGATCTAAATGGGAAAATCTTGAGATGAGCCTCTTCAAAGCTTCAACCTGCTCCACTTCACTCTCCATCAATTCTTTATTCAAGTAAAATTCCACATCGATGACTCGTTTTGCCAAAATTCCATCTCTTTGACACTCGCCAGCAATTCTCCGGCATCGCCTATTCTCCTACATACTACCTCATCGAACCACGCAACTTCAACCCCTCCATAACAAGCAGAGATCAAATCCTTCCACCAACATGAGGCACTTTATTCAACCCAACGTATTTGTAGTACCCGACACCACAAGCTATTATTTTTCGACAGTAGTCTCCATCTCCACTTGTCAAAGAGCACTTTATTGAGCACCTTCCAGTCCTTAATCCGCATACCCTTTTCCCTCTTTGGTTTGCCAACTCTAACTCATTTGACCTAGGAAATCTTCCCCTTACCCTCCACGCCTTCCCACAGAAACCTGCGCTGTTGCATTTTGCATAACTCCCGGGCGCATATTACCACGGTCGACCACAGTAACAACTAACCATATTACCATGGTTCAACCGTGGTAATTGGTAATGTAGAACCGTGGTAAAAGGCTAAATATGTAGCGGTGTATGTTAATATTAAAATTTGAAAATAAGCTAAGTGTTGTGAGAAGCTCAAGAAGGATGGGCAAATAAAAGAAATCTCTGCAAAGGTTTAAAAGTTGAAATAAGAGGATAAGTCTCTTTAAAAAATATGAGATATAAGCCTCCATGGTTAGCTTAAAATGTAAGTCTTTATGGTGGACTCAAGATGCAAACTTCATGACTAGCTTCAAGGCCAACATCATTATTTGCAGTGAATTGTGTATTATATGTTTAGATTGCATATCTTGTAGTTGGCATTTTACTATAGTTCCCTTTATGTGCAGTGAATTGTGTATCATATGTTTAGATTGCATGTCTCGGATTATAGAATATGATATTATTCACTAATTTTAATGCAATGTCATGATGGCTTAATGTTTCATATGGTAGTTAGAACACTGTTCTATATGATCTTCTTTTTCATTTAGTGGAAGTTTATATTATTCTGCCCAGGTGCAAGATTCCCTTAGCTATTTGGAATAGGGACATGCTTGAAGTCTAAACTTAACTTAGTTGTAAAATTGTGTGTTTTGGAAAAGTTTGTGTGATTGTTTTGTACTTAAGTAATTTTATATATTTTAGGAGATTCTCACACAATCTGCATCACAAGAGGACATAGATAAACGTACACCAAATGATATCCTCGATCAAGCACTAAAGACGGCTGAGCACCCAGGTTGTGTAAGGGGTGCAACCTTTCCAATATGTCAGAAAACTTTCTTCAAGAAAGTTCAAAAGAAGCCAAACTAAAAGGAGACTCCAGCAGAAGTTGCACACTTGACAAATTTGGTGCAGACATTACAGAAACAAGTCAATATATTGCTGCATGAGAGGGAGATCACCAAGGACATAGGGGTTATACACTACGCCAGTGGAAGAGATAGTTGCACGCCTAATGTATCACCTGCATCACCTGTTGAGATTCATGAGGTAATTGACTTTGTTTGTATTTTTTAATACATTGATAATGATACTTCTTTAAGTGTAGTTCAACATTAATAATTTTTTCATTCGTGTAGGGGAAGAAGGTTGAGGAGGAGCCATTCGTTGACATGGATATGTTTACACCACTAACACCTAATGACATCCCTAAGGTAACTTGTTTATCAATGTTGTGATTTGTTATTGAATGTAATTTTCTTCAAGAATTTACTTTTTTTTATCATTGATTTAGAGTATTACATCTTGTTCCTTGTGGTTGGAGTTGCCTCATTGGCGCGTGGTTGCTAAGGGAAAAGTGTATAACACACTTGGTGATACAATTCATAACCGCCCACTTCCAATCGGTTGTGTAAAAGTGGGTATTGATGCTGTGATTGAGGATGATGCAGAACTACCAGTGCCCGATGAGTATGATGATTTGATTAGCATCCACAACGCAATTGGTAATTTTGTGGCGTGGCCTATCAGCCTCATTCAACTTGATTGCACGGTATGTATATGTTACTCCCTCCGTCCCTAATTATAAGCTAACATTGAGACTTTTTTTGTGTCACTAAATATAAGCTAACCTTGCAAAAGTTAATATTTCTTTCCATATTCACCCTTGCATTTATTGGTAGTGGAGCACCACCATTAGTAGTACAATGATGAAAAAGTGTTATCATAAATAGGGGTAAACATAGAAAGTTGTACATTTTTTTTGAAAACCAATGCATCAATTAAGGCTTTCTTAATAAGTGTGATTTTTACAACTTTAGCTTATAATTAGGGACGGAGGGAGTATAATTTTACAAAGCTAGCTAAAATATATTTGCAATCACTGATGATACATAAATTTACAATTTTCAGAATTGTCCATCATCTAAAGGGAATGAAATGAAGGATAAAAGCAAGGCAAAAGAGAATGACAAAGACAAGGTGGAAGAGAAGGAGATTGTGAAAGAGAAGGTGATGGAAACAAGATGCACAAGGGAATCTTTTGCATCGCCAAAACAACACAAATCTCGCATTGGGATAAGTGCCGATCAACTTAACAGTTGTAACTTTCTCAACATATATTCAGAAAAGGTACTTATCGATGGCAAAGAAATTAAAATACCAATTGATCCAAAAATGTTTCATGATATTAATATGGAGTATGAGCATATTGGTTGTGAGGAACTCCATCAAATCATTCAGCATGGTGAATTAGGTGCTTCAGTCGTTTGTGTTTATATAAGGTACTTTTCTAAACTTTAGTGAGAACAAGTTTTTCATTTTCTTAAATAAACAAATTTTTAACATTGTATTTGATTTGTATATTCTGATTTAAGGTACTTATTTGATCATTGTGTGGCTGAAAATTTGTGTGAGAAATTTGCCTTTTTGAGTCCTCATCGAACGACATATGGGGTCAACCATCAAAGCCAATATGTTTCGGATACAATTATGGCAAATGCACAATCAAACCAATTATATCTTGCACCGATCAATATAGGGTGAGAAATATTGGATGAAATTTGTAAATATTAATTCATAGTTACTTGATTAATGTAAGACCCAAGATTTTAAGCTTAGGATCAGTGGAAGAGATTTCCATTTACGATTAGGGTTGATGTATTGTGAAGGGAAACCTGAACTAGAGTTTACCAAATGAAATAAATTTATGAAGGAGAAAGTTCAGGAAAAGTCTGAGGTTCGTATTGAAGTCGATAAAAGTTATAGCACGATCGTTTTACGCTTAAACCTAGGTCAGAAACCCTAGTATATAGCTAATTTTCACTTTTAGGCACGACGGAAGTTAATTCCAAAAATCTTCAGAGAAATGTTAGAACTTCTCTTTTTCCATATATCACAATCGTTTCGAGGCGAAACTCTAGGATCTACGAACGTCCGATTCCAATCATCGGAAGTTTGCCGAAAACGAATCCCTGGTATTTCAAAACCCTAGAATCACCCGACTATGGGGACTTTATCTATTCAGAGCTTCAAATGAATATTCTAAACGCGTACACCCATTTCTCTTGATGATTTCAATCTTTCTTCCGAAGGAAGTTTTCTATTCCGACATTCGATGCAAAAAGCAACTTATCGGGTAAAATAGTTTTATACCGACTATGCATTAGTTGCCAAAAATACAAGGAGACCTCTTTATAGTTTTGGAATTCTTTCGCCAAAACATATCTATTAATTCACGGAGAATGACGCCGGAAAAATCAGATTCGCGAAACTTTCATTTTACCGCGTTTTGCCAACCTCTATATATAGCCAAGAAATGAAAAAAAAACAAATATCTTACCCATTTCATCCAAGGAGGCCGCGAGTTTGAGAGGAGAGGAGGAGAAGAAGATTTTGTTCAATCCTTGTTTGATCGTTGATTAATCAGTTGCTGCTTCAAGGTTTCGAGGTATAGTCGCTAATCCTTACCTCTGATCGCTTTTTCCATAGCTTTTCTGTAGAGTTTTCTGAGCGGATAGTTTATGGGTTTTTGCAAAACTATCCTGAATCTTTCATTTCTGATTCTAAACCTCTTCTATATGTGCCCAAGATCACTTCTGCCGGATTAGATTTTCCGTTATGTCGCCGGAATTCCGCCGGAATCAATTTTAGCCTTAAATACCCATTTTTGGAGTTTTTGAGGTAAAGCTTCAACCTTTAGGCTAAAAACTATCGCCTTAGCTTAGTGTTAGTAGGATTAGTTGTCATAAACGTCGTTAGTAACGTCCCTGCAAAATTTGGTTTTTGGGATTTCAGTTTTGAAATTTCTAAGTTAAAAATCATGACCAAAATACCCCTGCGACAGTTTTCGATCCGATAATTTTTCCGAGTTCAGAATACCCTTAGTTACGGCTTATGAAAGCATAGGAACCAAGTTTGATCGAAGAAAAATCGAGCCCCACAATTACCAAAAGTGGCCGAGCCCTATAGGGGGGGAGGAGGAAAATTTCCTTTTTCGAAAACTTGTCTTTCGCGCTAGATTATCGTACCTTAGAGTATAGATTACTTCGTGTAACCTTAGTAAGTATCGATAGTTTAGTTCTCGATAGATTCTGATAGTATTTCTGTGACTTTGCTTTAAAGGAACTTTTGAGGAATTTCCTGAGGAGCAACGCTTTGCTTTTGAGGAAGAGTTAGAAGATAATCCTGGAGAATCTGCAGGTGAGGGCTTCTCACTGAATCTCTAGTTAATGCTTAGGGTCGATGTTTCGACATTGTTTACTGTTTATGCACTGGAATTGTGTGTGATTGGAAATTGTTTTCTAAGGCTTCGGCTGACAATGTAGATGATTCATCTACTGAATGTTTTTGAGATTGTCTTACATGCTATGTGCTATGTGGGTAATCTAGGATGTGTGGTGCATGCTTTATATGCTAAGTGCTAAGTGTTTATGATGCGATTTATTGATATATGACATGTTGTTGAATGTGATGATTTAAATATGCTCTGTACTGGAATCTGAGATTCTGAATGGTGAGAATAGCGGGCAGGTCATGCCGATTTTATTTTGAGAGTTTTTAGAAAGTTTGATAGGACGAACGAGGTTCGGGCCTTAATTTTGTTTAGTGGATCGAGACATCCTCTGGAAGCGACTTGGGATTGGGAGATCCTGCAAATGTATAAGACTTGCGATAAGACGAAATGGAATCTATTTTATAAAGAAAATTCATAAGACCTTAAATAACCTCAAAATCTTTAAGTAATGATAACAACCTCGAAGGAAGGCATTGGAAGTCAAGTCATAGTTTTGGAAAAACGAGGAGTGTCGTCGGATCCAAGTGTTGAGGAGTTTGGTAAGTTCTGAGTATGTTGGTACTCCTTCGCTCGTTGAGCAGTTTGTTAGCCATCCAAGGGATGAGCCGAGAAGCTTCACTGAGGCGTGAGACCTTGTGAATGCGTGATACTCCACTGAGGCGTGAGACCTTGTGGAAAGCATGGACCTTCACTGAGGCGTGAGACCTCGTGAACAGCATGAAGCTTCACTGAGGCGTGAGACCTTGTGAATGCGGGATACTCCACTGAGGCGTGAGACCTTGTGGAAAGCATGGAACTCCACTGAGGCGTGAGACCTTGTGAGGTCATGAAACTTCACTGAAGCGTGAGACTTCGTGAGAGCATTGATGACCCGAAGAGTCATCGTGAGTGGTTGCACTCATTTTATGATTATTGTATTTTGTCGCAGAATCGACTTTACCTTAGGGTAAGCTTTTAGAAACTTTAATTTACCTAGAACACGTGGCGACGTGTCGAGTGAGATCGGAGACGTTGGTTGACTAATCATCCTGCATTCATGCAACATTAATGGGGTATTAACACAGGACGTACTCTGGACCTCGTCGGATTCCAAAATGGTCATAAGACCCGGATTTCCGTGAAAGAGCGTTTGTAAACGTCTCTTGTAGCAGACCGAAATGGCAGACCTACGGGTTACGGCTGATCTGGCTACCTTTGTGTGGTGTAAGAGACACGCGGGCAGAAATGGTCCCACCGTTGCTGGTGCTAAGATTGATCCGTTTGATGCCCATCCGTTCCGGATTGCATATTGGTTGACTGGGTTAACCTGCATATCATTTCATGCGACATGCATACTGACTTAGTTGATGAGTGTGTTTGATACTTGTTAATTCTATTTGAGGCATGTTAACTGTGATTTACTGTCGTTTATATTCATTGTGGAATATGCAACCCTAGGATGTTATCCCTAGTTATAAGCCTAAGTGGCTATTATCTTATTTATATTTATTGGTGCTATTATTTACATAATTCTTTGGAGTTGACCCTCGCGTCTTCTGTGTGTGCTTTGGCGAACAAACGCCCTTTGTCAGATGCCTTTGGCGGGCTGATTCATGATGGTTCATCCTTCGGGAGGAACTAGGGTTGAGATGCGGGAACTGGAGCGTATCGCGGTAGCGAGAGGAGGACGGATGGTGTACATAGACTAGGTCGTTCTGGATTCAGATTCGGGCGACGATCATGCTAGCATGTAGGTTTTAGTGCTGGTGTGAGCTCCTCGAGATGGGATTAGTGTAGGAGTAGAGTCTTAGCTCTGAACATCATTTGTTTTCTTTGGGGACAGGGTAGTTTCCCACCTATAGCTTTTTGTGTGGTTCTTTACGAGAATCACAGAGAGTTGGTTGGACTTAGGAGGTCTTGCTTCAGGCCGATGGGCCAGCTTATTCTCAGTTTTGAGGGATGGTGTTGCGGACACTTACCTTTAGATTTGGTTTGTACATTTTGCCTTCGGGCGCTACACTTTTCTTTCCGTCACTGGAGGTTACTCGTGACGAGGTTGTTACTTACAGCGGGGGCTGTTTATATATTGTATATTAGCTCTATTACTTTTCGCTTTTGGGTTTTATTTAATTCAGTCTTGTCTTAGTTATTATATCGAAAAAAAAAAATATTCACGTATTTCCGCATTAAGTTTACTTTTGGTTACTAAAGTGACGCCACCGAAATCGGGGTGTTACAATTAATTTATATGAAGCTTAGTTACTGCATTTTTTATTTGGTAATTTAACATGTCTTGCTTGTAGGAGACATTGGGTGTTGGTTGTGATCAATGCCACTACAGGGACCTTATTTTACTTGGATCCTATACATGGTAGTTTGAAACAATGCAAAGTCATGAAAGAGATGTTTGATAAGTAAGCATATATAGATCTATCATGCTATGTTAGAAATGCTATTCAACATATTTAATCATGAGTTTTTTATTCAATTTGTTAGCGCAATGATGATCTACCGTGCTAATTTCAATGACAAGAGGATTACATGGTCCAAAGCCAAATGGAATACGATAAAGGTATGTATATTTACATTACAGAAATCAATTAGATCTACCAAATCACTTATATAAATTTATATTTGTTTTTTGTAGTGCCCTGCTCAAACTAATGAAATAGATTGTGGGTACTATGTACTAAGCTTTCTAAAGGAGATAATTGCGCACAAAAAATCTACAATTCCACAAGCGGTATGGAACTTTGACTAACTTTCTTGATTTTTCCTATTTTTTAGTGTGACTCTAAATTTTTTTACTTTTACCATCATTTTGCAGTACTTCTCTGATTGTCAATTTGGCTTCTACGATGAGTATCAACTAAATGAAATTAAAGAAGAGTGGGCTACTTATGTGTTAAAGAATTTTGCCTAGTGTGGACTGCCAGCTTTGGTGATTTCAAGTAGTGGCCGGGGGTTTGTCAAGCTGCTGTTTTTTCATCAATAAAAGAGGCTGATGATGAGTCAACCTCATTGCTGTTTGTTGTTGTTCCAGCTGCATGTTTTGTCATTATTAATTCATGCTTTTAACTGATGTAGCTTATTTGGTTTAAGTTCTTGAGAGAGTGTGTTCTCAACAACAATTAGTATTGTTAGACAAATTTGTTAAGTGACATGGGTTTTAGTATTGTTTTGTTGTTTGCACATTTGAGTAATTATCTTCTAGAATATGTTAATGTTATTCTGAACATGAGATTTTATGTAATTTATTTCTTAAAAAATGTACTGCAATTTATGCATAGAACAGGTCAAATAAAAAAAACATCTGGATGTTGCAATTTCCCAGACCAGGTGAACTACATATTGCCACGAATAGGCACTGGACCGTGACAATAAGGTCTCTATTGCCACAGTTAAGCGCGTAACCGTGGCCATATGTGTACCCTATTGCCACGGTTAAGTACGTAACCGTGGTCATATGTGGACTCTATTGCCACGGTTACACTTGATGACCTGTGGCAATAGGCTAACCAATTGACACGGTTCAACCTTGAACCGTGGCAATAGAGCAATTGCCACGCTCGCTATCGCCACGGTTAAATTGTGGCTAAAGGGCGTGCGGAACCGTGGCGAAAAGCCTTTTCTGTAGTAGTGTTAGTTCAAAAGAAGACTTGATCTCCTTTTTCGCATACTGACTTAAATACCAACTCAAAGTGCAAGCCATCATGATCAGCTTAAAATATGAGCTCTGAGGATAATATTGAAATGCCAATGGCCATGACCAGGTCGAGTTGCATTCTTAATTACAAGTATGGTTCGAATTGAAGCTTCGAGATAAATCAAAACACAAGTCGTTAAAGTCAAGTCAAAACCAAAGATTTAATTTTCCCTTGTTAAGTTCAAAGCCTAAGACCAATATGAAGACAAGTTCAAAAGCCAATACAAAATCAATGTGTGCAAGATCTACTTGAAGGATCAAGCATTAAAGGGTGAAACACATTGAACGAGTTCGAATGCACTTGGTAGTTATTCTTCTATGTGTTTCATAGTAAGGCCAAGTGTATTATGACTTTGTTGAGAAACAACACAACTCAGAAAATATTTAAACACAATCACAACACAAGAAAATAACGTGAAAACTAAAAAACCAGAGACAAAACCATGACTGTTTCCTAAACCGACAACCAAAGAATTATTACTATGTGAAAATTGTTACAACACATAGACTTCTCTCACTCTCACCCCAATACCCCAGTACAACTACACTCTCACAAAACAAATACTTAAACTATGTCAGATATAAGCTTAAAGTGCTACTGACGGGTTCATCTAAAAATAAAGAACCTAAGTCCAATATATTACCTTGGTCTCCCGCTTGCTTCACCATAATACGCAATGTGGAACTTCTCCAATAGCTAATTTTTAACCTCTTTCTTTATTTTAGAAACTTGGCAATGTTAGACTTGACAATCAACCCCAACAATCTCCACCTTGATTGTAAGAGTTACACATCTTCCGCTTATATTGTCTATACCAACAATCATACTCCACCATAAATAGTACATTTCACATGCAAATAAAACATCCCAAGAATTTTCTTCACTTGGAACTAAACCATTCAAAGAATTTCCACATGTCGAAACTTTGTTGAAATTTATGGTGCAAATCGCATGTTGGCTTCCAGGAAGTTCTTCAGCCATCGACACCTCTCACCACACACCTTGCATCAATGCTAACCAATGAGACATTGCTCGCACTTACCTCAGAGTCTTTTTCAAGTACTGCTCCACCTTGACAATTTTGAGATGCAAATATGTAACACAAGAAAGGAGGGGGGGGGAGGGGTTAGAATTGTGTTCTTGAAAATTGCTTTTTAAAATTTAGGTTTGTGAAAAGAATATTAATTCTTGAAAATATTTAGTGAAACTTTTCGTAAATCGTTTAGTGCAGCGGAAATATAAGCAAGTAAAGGCAGACGATCGTCACACAGAGATTTATACTGGTTCACCCTAAAGGATTGGGCTACGTCCAGTACTTGGCCACCACCAGGATTTTCACTAGCAAGTATCAAGGACTTCTCCGATAGAAGTATTCTCAAGGACTTCTCCAACAAGTATTATCACGGACTTCTCCAAGTATTCTACAGGACTCCTCCTACAAGTATTGTTCAGGACTTCTCCCAAAATCTTTACAAGATTATTTCACTCTACAAGGTTTCTCTTCGTACAAGAGTATAGGTAGAGAATTTATAGCACTGGAACTCTAAGTATTTGGGTTCAGATTTGACTTTGGTTCACTTGAGAGTTCTAAGTCTAAGAGAGAAGAGAATAAGGAGATTTGACTATTTTAAGGTACGAGGTTCTCTCTTTCACTTTGTAGAAGTAGTGGCTTGAATTTGACACTTAGGGAATTTTCTGCTTTGAGCTTTGAATGCTTTGAAGAAAGTTGAAATGAATGTTTTGAGTTCTTGTCTTGCAAAGTTAATTCTCATGGTCCTAATTTTTCATGAGTGTCTTATATACTCGCTTGCTAGTGTTGTAGCCGTTGTGAGTCGTGATCCGGCCGTTGTTCTAGCCGTTGTGAGATGAGACCATTCGTTGATTCAAATGACTTTGGTTGGTAGCTTCATTAAATGCATGCTCAAAATCAAGTCTATACTTTAGTCGGAAAGGTGATGTTTTTCGGCTAGTAGATGGCAATAGACTTGGGCTACTTTTTAGACATGAGACAATTGAGAAATTTGATGTTGACAACTTGTCATTTTCCCTTGTTGGTCAGCGTGCCTTTAGCTAAAGCAACATAGTCTTCACGTGATTTGATCTGAATGTAAGTCAATTGGTTGCAATCTGACTTTGTCTTTGGCACTCAAAATTTGTCTTCAATATTTCTGACTGACGAGTTGGCATTGGACGGTTAGAGCAGATGTGTCTTGACTTGAATGAGTTTGCTTGCCAAACAATCTTGTGACTTCTGAAGCTTTTTCTTTTTGTGATGATTGAACATTGAAGCATATAGAGTGAATTGAATTTCTCCTGAAATTCAAATGCTATAAGAAGCTTAGTTAACAATAGAGGTGCTTCTATAAAAATTGTTATGATCAAAATAAGATTTTAAAAAATGTTATGATGCATTTGAACTTAACAAATTTCTCTTCACATGCCTACACTTTCCAGACTTCCCGCACACCAGATTCTTTGCATGGATCTTCTTCACATTAACCCGACCTCAAGGTAATAATATTGAGTTTGATGAAGTTCTATCATCACTTTTCATTCTCCTTTCTTCATAAATAATTTTAGTTGCAACTTCTTCAAAACTCAAACTTTCCTTCCCATACATCAAAACAGGTTTAAGATGAACATTGGAAGATGTGAGGGACAAAATGAGCCTTAACGCTTTATCTTCATCATTAATCTCAAGTTTAATGGATTCCAACTCGGAGATAATATTATTCAAAGTAATAAGATTATTAGAGATTTTCGTACCTTCATCCGTGCGCAGATTGTGGAAGTGCTCATTCAGCAACAACCGATTTGAGATGCCCTTTGCATGATATAACCTTTCAAGCTTCTCCAAGAGTTCCTTAGCTGATGACAAATTATGCACATTCGCATGGATATTCTTTTCCAAACATAGACGAATTGTACTTGCAACTCTCAAATCTAGTTCCTCCCACTTGTCGGCCTCTATGTTGGAAGTGTTTCCTTTCAACGCATTGTGTAATCCTGATTGTATCAGCACATCCTTGACTTGTACTTTCCACAAGTCAAAGTTGAACCTTCCATCAAACTTCTCTATATCAAACTTCATAGCGCTTGAATAAGATATAGCAACACTTTCACAATATCACCCTTCTTCAGCACCTTCACCATATCACATAATTGTGATATTTCCTCTAACCGAAGCTTTGTTACCACTATTGGGAAACAACATAGCTGAAGAAAAATTAAAACACAATAACAACACATGTAAATAACGTGGAAACTCAAAGACTGGAGAAAGAGTCACGACTGTTGCCTAATCCGACAACCAGAGAATTATCGCTATGTGAAAATTGTGACAACATAGTACAGCCACACTCTCACCCCAATACCCTAGCACAACCACACTCTCACAAAGAAAATATTTAAACTAAGTCAGATATAAGTTTAAAGTGCTACTAACTGGTTCATCTAAAAACAAAGAACCTAGGTCCAATATATAGCCTTGGTCTCCCTCGTACTTCACCACACTAAGCAATGTGAGACTTCTTCAATAGATTTTTAACCTCCTTCTTTATTTTAGAAACTTGGCAATGTGAGACTTGACAATCAACCCCAACATGACTTAAATTCATAAGTTATTTTCTAAATTTTAATATTGTCCGTAAGTTCAGCTAGTACTTATTTCCTTAAATTACTATAGACAATGTTGGGACCGGTGCGAGAGAAGGAACATAAAGGAGGCAAAGATTTAATGTGGTTCGGCCTGAATGCCTACGTCCACGGAGGAGGAACATTGTATTCTCATTAATACAAACATTGCATCACACAACTCTCTATCTCTTGCCTCACCCACACTCAGAGCTCTCACATAATTGCTCTCACAACTTCACCACATTCTAGTACCCAGAGGCACACTCTGGTGCTCTCTCGCTGGCACCCGGAGCTCAGCTCCATCCTGGAACTAGAACTCCTTCCCTTTTCCTCTTACACCTTCACTTATAGGCTTCAAGGAGGGGACATAATCAATGGGACAGTTGGGTGACTGATTTTCCTTGACTCCAAAGTCTGGTTCTCCTTGATTGGTGGCTGAAATCTTGACTTTGGTTGCATGAACGTTGGCCACCATTGTTGCCCTTGGTTGGAAGGGATATCTTCCAACGGACAGAATTCGAGAATTTGAAATCATGTTGGATGTATTATTAACGAAAATCTCTGAAAACACTTCAAGTCTATTGGTGCCGGAGAAGCTGCTGGAGAGAGACCAGCAGGAGATGATCCAAATTCTGAATCAATACTCACCAGAGTATTGATCTCTCATTGGATAACTTGTTCTTGTTCTTTTTCTTACTATGAAAATAATGCTTGAAGGAGCATTGTTCTTTTATGTTGTCAGCAGACACCCTGTTCTTAGCTCTTCAACTTGAATTTATAGTACTAGTGGTTGGACTTAACTCCAACACTAAAAGATAGCACTAAACTTCATTGTTTAAGAACGCAAAAAAGACTGCAATTGTAAACGACCATAGGCTTAAGAATCACAAATAGTATATTTATCTAATCCCATATTATTCTTAGATAAATTTGTTTGTTTCACACGGTAAATAATAAGAGATAAATTTAACTTAAAAGTACATGATGAATGATGAATGATCGATGAATTGAACCTCAATGAATACAGCATCCAAATTATAACATGCTATAAGCTAGCTATCAATTCTCAAAATAAATAAATAAATAAACTTTTCTACGTGGAATAACTTTTTGTTTTACAATACATTATGTGTCTAAAAACTAAATTAATTATTATCAACTGTTGAAAGGTTGAATTACTTCTTGTATGCGGAATGTTCATTTTTCAGTATTTCAAACAAGCTTCCATCATAAACGCCTCGGATAGTTTCTTTCTGCAGTAAACCATTCTTGTCTTTGGCAAGTTTGTAAAGAACCTTCCATTCAACCAAGCTACCAATCCTGTACATCAAATAGTTGCAATTGCAAATTAGGAATATTAATAGTTATCAACTTTTCTCAAGAAAATAATGTTAGTTATAAGTGAAAATATGATTGAGAAATTACAGAGAGAACTCAATCCGACTTATAAGAAAAACTTATACACATTCCACATTGCTCGCTTACAACAGCCACCTATGTATTGATTTGGATTTAAGTTTGGTGCACTTTCAGTTGAATTTATGTACATATCCTTTAAAAAAGTGATTTCATGATGGATATCACAAACCTACCTTCCTTTGAGATCCTTAGGCTCTCTGTTCGCCTTTATCATCTCCTTTAGTTCATCATATGTTAAAGCATTTGGATGTGTGTGTGCATGTTTGTTGAAAATTTCTTCAAATTTGGAAGGAACAAACCTGAAAATTTTATCATAAAACATACTTGTAATAAGCAATAATGGAACTAAAAGAATAACTCAAAAGAATAATAAAACTAATTAACCAAAAAATTAAGATTTTAGATAAACCACTATACCTTCCTTCAGCATCATAAACTCCTGTGTCACTTCCGTGTTTGGCGAGTTTGATATTCTTAACTTCAATCGGGAAAAGCAGAGATGGGAACTTTCCCTACACCACAACAAGAACATGATAAGTTATAGTGCTAACGACGACAACAATATGAATGTTTTTTTGTCGATGTTTGAGCTTGTCTATAAATCGATCGAGTTCAATTCAACATTAAGAGCTTATTTCAAATGTCGTATTAGATATTATAGTATAAACTGATACAAAACATTATGAACTTATCTATTGTTTACTATTAATATTGTATTGTATAAATTTACCATTAATCTACTTTTATTTAATTGACTCTATAGATGATGGATAAGGTCTGATAAAAGAGTGTGACGTATCAGCTACATGAAAATATTTAATCCACCGCCACCATCCTCCATCATCGCCAACACCTCTCTCCATCTCCGCAGTGACCTCCACTCCACCACTAATGCCACCTCAACCACCACCTTCTACAATTATCATCACCGATGTTGCTGCCTTCACTATCATCACTTCTGCCACCGCAACCACTGCCACCATACCATCATCATCACCATTAGCTTCCAACATCACCGCCACCACCTGAACAACCACCACCACTGCCGCTATTACCGTGTCACCGTCCTACAACACTGCCACCACCACAATACTCTCCACCACTACTACCTCCACCTTTCTTCACTATCACCATTGCCACCCTCCACCGCCATCACTACCTACTGTCATGACCCACCGCCACCCTCACCACTACCACTAACTCCACAACCACCTCCATTCACTGTCACCAGTATCACTGTCGCTGCCCATACTGCCTCCACCACCAACACTACCACCACCCATCACCACCATCTTCACTACCCACTAGCACCATACTCATTTTCATACTACTTATAAACATAGGACAACATTAATTTAAACGATATGATATGTTATGTAGTGTATGGAAAAATGTTATACAGTATTAAATTTTTATCCGAACTAATACTATCAGGTTTTATACTATGTAACATACAAAACAAGCTCTAGGTGTAACACACTAAACAAGCCCTACGTGTATGTTTGATTAAGTTTTGAAAGTGGGTTGAAACTCATAATAATAAATTTTAAGGGAGGTCATTGCAACAATAATAAACCTTATAAGAGGTTAATGCAATGTTTTCTAAATAGAGAAAAATTAGTGCAACAATGATAAACTTTGAGAGAGGTTTATGTAACTTCTCCATATATCTAACTTTAATTAATAAATAGGATAAACATGAAGAACTATATATGGAGTTCGATTAATTGCCTAAAATTATCTGATTCAATACAACAATTTAATAATTCAAATATCAAATAAGTGAAATTTTGGTACTCCCTTCTTTTACTATATATAAGTCACAAATAAATAATTCTCATAGATTAAGAAAATTAGTTACTAGAAATAAATTTGTAAAATAAATGATTAGCTTTCCTAGTGGGTAAATGGTCACATTGGTCCCTAAATGTTCCCACCGACTTCAAAATCGTCCCTGGAAGAACTTTATTAGGCTCATGGTCCCCAAATGTGGCAAAAATCAGTCATATTAGTCCCTGACGTTAAAAACATCTAACAGACGTTAACCCAATTAATAAAAGTCAACATTATCTTTCTAGTTTTCTTTCACTTTAGTCCCTTTCTTCTTTCTTTCATCATCTTCATCCCCCTTCTTCCATCATCTTCACCAAAAACTCCTCCCCTTCTTCATCAACCCATTATGAAACAAAAATAATAAAAAATCAAATAGAATTAAAAACCCAGAACCTTCTATCATCCTCTCTTCTTCTTCATCATCCATCTTCTTCTTCATCATAACAACTCTCAAACTCTCACACAAAATTATTTAAATCCATAAATCAATAAAAATCCTCAAACTCTCTCCTTAAAATCTCCCAGATCTGACCTTCACCACCATAACATATATATATAAGGGGTGTATCTCAGGTAATTTTATTCTCCAGTGTGTAATTAAAACACGGATACATCATATGTTATATTGATTTCTCTGTTTCTCTCAATAGACAAAAATATGCTTTTTCCTCAAAAAGACCCGTAATCAAAGAAAGTTTCTCTTTAATCTTTTTACTTGCCTTAAAGCCTAAGCACAAATGGTGATGGGACCCAGGGCACAAGAATGAAAGAAATTGAGAAAAAGTAGCTGCACAACTAGTTAGTCGATTAAGAGTAGTAAAAGAGTTGATTATGTCTGTGGTTAGTTTAAAAAGTAGAAAGAGGTAGAAGAAGATTTATTCTGAAGTGATGTAGTTGGAGAACTGAGCACTAGCTTGGTTTTACAACGGGAATTCTTTGTTTAAGTGAAAACCCTTGGGAGGTGAAGGTCAGATCTGGGAGATTTTAAGGAGAGAGTTTGAGGATTTTTATTGATTTATGGATTTAAATAATTTTGTGTGAGAGTTTGAGAGTTGTTATGATGAAGAAGAAGATGGATGATGAAGAAGAAGAGAGGATGATAGAAGGTTCTGGGTTTTTAATTCTATTTGATTTTTTTATTATTTTTGTTTCATAATGGGTTGATGAAGAAGGGGAGGAGTTTTTGGTGAAGATGATGGAAGAAGGGGGATGAAGATGATGAAAGAAAGAAGAAAGAGACTAAAGTGAAAGAAAATTAGAAAGATAATGTTGACTTTTATTAATTGGGTTAACGTCCGTTAGATGTTTTTAACGTTAGGGACTAATATGACTGATTTTTGCCACATTTGGGGACCGCGAGCCTAATAAAATTCTTCTAGGGACGATTTTGAAGTCGGTGGGAACATTTAGGGACCAATATGACCGTTTACCCTTTCCTAGTTTACTCTTATTTACTGGCATACAATTTTCTCTCTCCAAATTAATATTTCAAAAGTTCATAATCTCTTTCATATTTAATATGAGGGTGAATTTGGAAAAAAATATTCAATGCTTCCTAGATATTAGAAAGTGACTTATATCTATGAACAAACTTTTTCAAAAAAAAAAGATTTATAATAAGGAACAGAGGGAGTATTTATTAAGGCTTAACGAACAATGAACCATAATTTTTTTGGCTCACACAATAGAAGAGTTTCTTTTGTAATGAATTTTAGCACATAAATAACTTATTGTTTGCGTCACCAAACTTTTAACCAATGCGACCGACATCTATTATGCTGTAAGGAACATATTGTAAAATTATATAACAAATATTAGTAGCAAAAATATACTCCCTTCAATCCTTATTAACCATTAACTTTAAAGAAAATAATTGTTCTTAGTTATCTATCAGCTTAAAAGAATAACAAATAAAATGATGAACATAAATTTAATGTTGTAAAAGTCAATGGTTATAATTGTGCAAAAATATAGGGTAAACATGAAAATGGTACTTGAACTTTGAGCAAAACTATAGGGTAAACATGAAACCTGGGACTTATTAAATGACATGGAACTATACGTTAGATCTCATCACACACGTAAGTACGGTGGCCGAAGTCAGATAGGCGGCAATGATGGTTTTCTCTTATATTTTGTAATCTGAGGGCGTTTTTCAGAATATTTTCCGGCGAAAAACGTATTTCAAATTACACTCATAGTTTCAAGAACCATTTTCACATTTAACCCAAAAATATATATATGAAGCTAACATGTGCGCAGATCCAAATTCTTCACGTCTTAAACACATCATGTTTAATTGCAAAAATTTCCCTTGGTTTAAAGATCTTTCTAAACATAGCCACATCATAAGATGATTTTGTGGCAACCGTTTTGTGATCGATCTTTCTAAATATAGCCACATGATAAGATATTTTTTGTGGCAACCGTTTTGCCGTTTTGTTTTGTTATCAAAAGCAAAATCAATGTCATCATCAACGTCAACGTCGATGATTGTATTTTATTATTTCACTGGAATATTAAACGTTAAAATAATAAATAAAATCATAGAGACATAAATATTTTGATTTGTTATTTTTTTTTAAGGTATGATTTGTGATTTTCTTAATTTCAAATAATAATTGAAATGAAGAAAACTAATTTCAATCGAATTTGTAAATAACATAATTAGTAGTTGTTAATTAATTAAATGGTTTAAATATTGAATTAAGAAATATCAAATGTAAAAAAAACGATTACGTGATTTCTTAATATTTATGATATATTTAAGAATGAGAAGAACCTAAATAACATAAACTAAATCAATATTACTTTTCAAAAATTTCAAAAAAAATATTACTTTTCATAACAAATTAAGAAGCTCAAGATGTACCAAAAAAAAAATTAAGAAGCTCAAGTGGTAGGATGGGACATATGAGTTGGGTAGGGGAGATATATGGATCGATTCCTGGCATGTGCAATTTATCTTTCCGATATAAAAAAAAATTAAGAAAAAAAGGAAAATGACGGTAAATTGAATGGGGATGATTTGAAAATAAAAGGTTTTAAGGGATAAAGAGAGGGAAATACCGGACGAGTACTCTGACTGAGACCCAAATTGATGAAAAGAGAAAGACCTGTCGACAACAAGATCCCGCTTCCTATTTGACGTAATCCTGAAATTAGTCATAAACATGTATTATTAATTAATTGCAGTTGTACATTACAATTTAATTAAAACACTTCACCAAAGTAATTAAAATGGAAAAGCAGAGAAAGAGACAAGACAAACCTTTAAAAGTTTCCCATGGGTAAATAACACCATCTTGATTCAAGTCAAAGAAAGCAACATGCTTCTGCAGAACGTTTCCATGAACTGGAAAGGTTTTCTCCCCAATACCACCTATTCATTGGTTTTAAGAACATCAATCAAATTAGGAGGAAATGGAAGAAGGGACAAAAGCAAAAGAGAAATTAAAAGGAAAATAATTGGAATAAAATGAAGGCAAATTTTGGAATACCCTCTAGTTTGTTGCTTTCTGATGAGATAGGAGAAGCAGCCATGTGGATAGAAATGAGAATGCTGAATGGAGAAGTAGCAACTTTTCTTTAGGGAAGAGCTTTTTCGATGAGTTGATGCTAAAGGAAGGTATATATATGTAATGATTTTATGAGTGCTAATTATTGGGGGGGTTATCTATACACTACAAGATGTAGGAAAGCGTAGCGTGTAGGATACCACCGCCCTGATGACAGGAGATCAAAATCAGGAGAATATTTGGGAGAAAGAATTACATACTACATTTAAAATTGTGAAATACAAACCACATCTTCTGGAATCATATTTGTGGTAACATATATACAAAATAAAGAATGATATAAGAATGCAATATCCTAATCAAATTTGCTGTTTCTTTTACTCAACCTTACAGCTTAATGAAGTTATCTGTTCCGTATTGCTTTTGAATGGGTATGGCATGTGGCTGAGCCACGGCGCTTAAGTTTTTGTAGTTTTGTTAATTAATATTATCATATTGGTGTATGTTTTTGTAGACACCAGAAAGAATCATTTTGATAGGTCTAAGGTTAAGCCAGCCCTTAAATATGTGTATGTTAGGAAGAGGACTAGAGCTGTGTAATGACATAGTTCAGGGACTAAACTGTAGTAAACCAATTAAGCCAGTTAGTATACAGCTGGCGGTTAGAGTTTGTTAGCGTTGTTAGCTGACACTTAAAGCTGTTAGTTCAGTAGGCTATAAATAGCTATAGCTTGTAGAGGAAGTCATCTTTTGGGAAATAGAATCTGGAACCGGTTGTGGAACCAGAAGCAGATCATTAGGAATCAGTTGTAACCCTAATTTTGTGTTCTTCCCCAAATTGGCAATAGAATCTTTCTTCCTAGCATGGAATCTCAGTGATTATGGGTTAGAATTCAGTTTTCTATTCTTTTCCTATCTCTGATTTCTGCTAGTGTTAACACTGGTATTAGAGCACCAGCCTGGTGCTTGAAACCCACACATTCTACAACTCTGCATGGTCCTGCCAAGGAAAATGGCAAGAAGCCAATCCAGTTGGAATCAAGAACGAGAAGAATTGCGACAGGAAAGAGAGGAATTGCGCACCCCATTGGAGCTGAACAAAGCTCGAACGAAGAAAGCAGAGGATCTCATCGCTGCACTCGAAGCCAGGCTCGGCGATCGGAGAAGGGAACTCTTCGATGAAGAAAGCAGGGAGATTGGACGGGATCGCGAGAATCGCCTGCAAATTCCGACCAATAATCGGTGGCGGAAATTGGAAATCCCAATCTTCTCAGGTGACGATGCGCTTCGGTTGGACACAGAGGCTAGAGAGGTATTTCTCACTGAGGGAAGTTTCAGAGGAAGAAAGGATGCAAGCAACACTAGTAGCCTTGGAAGGACGTGCTCTCAGCTGGTTCTAGTGGTGGGAGCGTTGCAACCCTTCACACCCATGGGAAAGCTTTGAACTAGCAGTGGTAAGACGATTCCAACCCTCCATGATACAAAATCCTTTTGAATTTCTATTGTCTTTAAAGCAAGGGGGGTCTGTAGATGAATATGTAGAAGAATTTGAGTGATATGCTTGGGCTTTGAAGGAAATTGATCATGATTTTGGGAGGGAAAATTTTCTTAATGGGTTGACCGAAGAAATCAACGCTGATGTTAGCTTATTTGAGTTGAACACTTTGGCTGAAGTAATTCAGAAAGCTTTACTCATTGAACAAAAGAATCTGGTAGTGACTAAGAAAGGGGGAGGTAGGGTACACCAGAACCTCTAATTCTTACAGGAACAACAGTTATAATAAGGTGGTCATAGTAGAGCCACAAACTAACACATGCACTGATCATAAAAGTGAAGGCTCATCTGTTGGAAGTGTAGTTGTAACGTCCAGAAACAGTATTGGCACAAATGGGAATAAGAAAAGGGGAGGAGAGTATAAGCACTTGACTGGGGCATAAATGAGGGAAAAAAGGGAGAAAAACTTATTCTTTAGATGTGATGAACTATACAGCAAAGATCACAGATGCAGAAACAAGCAGCTGAGGATGATTATTATGGAAGAGGAAGAAGAGGGTGAAGTAGAGGAGTTTCTGGATGCTCTTTCTGGGGAGTTAAACTCAATCCAATAATCCTTTGTTCCATGACTGAACTCACCTCAACTAAATCCTGGAAGATGAAAGGTGAAATTGGCAAACACACAATAGTGGTGCTCATAGATTGTGGAGCTTCCCACAACTTTGTTTCAAAGAAATTGGTGGAAGAGTTGCAGTTAACAATAGAGGATACTCCAACTTACAATGTGGAAGTTGGGGATGGACATAAAGTAGCAAGGGAAGATGTCCTCAATTGAAGTTAATGGTACATGCATTAGAGGTGGTACAAGACTTCTATCTGTTTGGACTCAGTGGAGTTGATGTGGTACTGAGTCTTGACTGGTTGGCCAGTTTAGGTGAAATCAAAGCTGATTTTGGAAAGATGAAGCTTGCTTTAGTGAGAGGGAAATACCTAATTACTCTAATAGGGGATCCTTCTTTAACCATAACAGGATTGTCATTTGGTGCCTTAATGTAGGTTTTGCTCAAAGAAGGGGAAGGACTTGTGGTTCACTGTGATACTTGGAATTTGGACCAGAAGAAAGAGGGGGAAATTCCAACAGTAGTGACAGAAATACTGATGGAATTTGGCACTAATTTTCTAGGATCCTCAAGGGTTACCACAAAAAAGAAGGCATGATCATGCATACACTTGAAGGAGGGTTTTGAAATTCCCAATTTGAGGCCATATAAGTGCCCTTATTACCAAAAGACTGAGATAGAAAAGCTAGTGGCTGAGATGTAGGAAGCTGGGGTGATAAGGCCTAGTATTAGACCATATTCAAGTCCAATCATCTTAGTTAATAAAAAGGGTGAGGGGTGGCAATTTTGTGTAGATTATAGAGCCCTCAACAAGATTATTGTCCCCAACAAATTTTCTATTCCCATAATTGAGCAGTTGCTGGATGAGTTGGGTGGTGCTAGGGTATTCTCCAAATTGGACTTGAAATCTGGGTATCACCAAATCTGGATGAAGGAAGAAGACATTGAAAAGACAGCCTTTAGAACTCATGAGGGACACTATGAGTTTCTTGTGATGTCGTTTGGGCTCACTAATGCCCCATCAACTTTCCAAGCTCTTATGAATGAGGTTCTCAAACCTTACTTGAGGAAGTGTGCCTTAATTTTTTTTTATGATATTTTGGTCTACAACCCAAATATGACCAGCCACTGCATTTGTAACATCCTGACTTTCGGGTGTCACAGTAATAACTTTTTTAAATAAATATACAATGATTTTTCAAAAGGATTTATAAATGCGGGTATCTTTTTTCTTTTCAAAGCATTTCTAAAACATGTCATGCATACTCCAAACTGTAAATAAATTTACATCCAGCCTTAAACAAGGCAAGTACCCGAAGGTAACAACACATGAACACAACTTACAAACCTAACAAATAGATAGATTCAACAAGGAATCTATTATGTAATGACATCATAAATCCAATATACTCCCTACGATTTCCACATCGGGGAATCGCAAGAAAGCAATGCACCGGAACCTACCCAACACCTCCAACCATACTCATAAAATAATCTTGCAAGCTTTAACCAATAACAGTAAGTTCTCTACCCAAAAAGGCTCTAGCCTTACACCCGACTCTATTCTTTGAGTCTTCTATTGTTCTTCCACGTATAGTAGCATCAGTTCACATCGTCACCTATCATCGTCTGGCAGTTTTCCGACGCCCAAAACACAAACAATACAAACAAGGCAAGGCGCGAGGGTCAACTCACATAATAATGTAGATAATACAGACAACAGATAAAGTATAAGGGGATAAATACTTAGGTTCCATTGGTCTTATCAAGGCATATAATATCATATCCTCAGATTGCAATAACAACATACATTAATTATCAATTCATCAAATAATATAACGATGTTCATCAACATCAAATCATCAAATAGCATAACGATGTTCATCAACATCAAATCATCAAGTGCATGGTATGATATTCAATATCATGCTAAAAAATGCTCCGGAAAGACTAGGCACTATCGAGTCAGTCGTAACACAGGTCCTTGTGTTTAACATCTCGGTCATAACTCGTAGGTTAGCTACTCTGTCTGCTACTTAAGAACACTCTTGGTATTATTATGTGGAAACCTGGTCTTTCAATCACCACTGGTTCCACCGAGGTCCAGTGTCCCGCCGCATAACCTCAAAATGAATGAATGAATGAATGATGCAATATGGTTAGCCAAACATCGTATCGACCTCACAACCCAAAGTGTCTAGCTAAGAATATTGTCTCTAAGATACCCTAAAGTAATTGTCGAATCATCGACCACAAATTCCAACAACAAAAGAGTACAAACACCCTTGATGACTACTCGAGTCATCTCACTCATCCTTTAGATGGTCGAAAAATGCTCTGCAAGCAAAAGAGTACAGTGTACTTAGAAATTTATTAGTTTCCCAGACTTATCCTTTAGGTAGCCTAGGCAAAAGGTTCCAAAGCACACAAGGTTTCCCCAAAACTAGGATCACCGACACTTCTCATTTTCCCAAAACTCGTATTCAAGCCCTAAGCATTCATCCATAGTGTAAGACCCAAGTTTTTAAGTTTTGGATAAGGGAATAAAGTACAAGAGTTTATTGGATGAAATAAATTTATGAAGGAGAAGGTTCAGGTAAAGTCCAAGGATTGTATCAAAACCGATAAAAGTTATAGCACGACTAACATTCGCCTAATCTTAGGTCGAAGACCCTAGTGAATAGTTAATTTATACTTTAGGACACGATGGAAACTAATTCCAAAAATCTTCAGAGAAATATTAGAATTTCTCTTATTCGTCTATAAACAAGTATTTCGACGCGAAACCCTGGAACGTACGAACGTTGAATTCCAATACTCGGAAGTTTGCCGAAACCAAAACCCTGATAGTTCAAGAAACCTAAGATCAACGGACGATGAAGACTTCTTCCATTCGGAGCTTCAAACGAAGATTCCACACGCGTACACCTATTTCTCTTCATGTTTTCAATCTTTCTTCAGAAGAAAGTTTTCCCATCCGACATTCACTGCAAAAAGTAACTTTTCGGGTAAAATAGATTTACACCGACTTTTGATTGTTTACCTTAATTCCAAGAAAATCTCTTTTGAGTTTTGGAATTCTGTCGCCAAGACCTATCTTAGAATTCACAGAGAAATGCGCAGGAAAAATATCGGAATCACTCTTATATTTTTATCTTAACTCTATGAGTTAAATCCTCCGATATCTAAACAAATCGGTACCGGTTTACAAAATATCTTCTCAAAATATCTCCCTAAAATATCTATTCATTCTTATCCAATCTTTGATAAATATCTATTCGTTATTATCCAATCTTTGATAAATATCTATTCGTTCTTATCCAATCTTTGATAAATATCTATTCGTTCTTATCCAAACTCTGATAAATATCTATTCAACCTTATCCGATCCTTGATAAATATCTACTCATCCTTATCTAATCTCTACAAAATATCTTTACAAAATATCTTTGCCAAAATATCTTCTCAAAAATATCTATCCATCCTTATCCATCCACCAATGCATCCTTATCCAAACTTTGCAAAATATCTCCATTTCCTTCACTATATATAGGTTATAAGCTAGAAAATGAAAATTTTGCAAAACTCACCCATTTCTTTCCCCAAAACCGCGGCCAAGAGAGGAGAAGAGGAGGAAGTTGATCTTCGCGAATTCTTGCCCGTTTGCTTCACCGATCGTTGCTAATCGAAGACCTTGAGGTAGGTAAACTATATCTCTCTTCTGATCGTCGTTTCTGTCGACTTCTCCTAAGTCTTTATGTGTCCAAAGTTTTGAGGTTTTTGGAAAATTGTCCAAATAGCTTGATTTCTTTGTCTAAAAATCTTCCCTACGTGCTCAGGAGCACTTCTGTCGGATTAGTTTTTTCGTAATGTCGCCGGAATTCCGCCGGAATCAATTCTACCTCAAATACCCATTTTGGGGCAAAGTTTCAACCTTTTAGCTTAGAACTCTCGACTTGGCTTAGTGCTAGTAGGATTAGTTGTCATAAACGTCGTTGTTGACATCTCCATCCAATTTGTTTTTCAAAAATCCAGTTTTGAAATTCTGAGTTTAAAATAATGACCAAACTACCCCTATGTCAGTTTTCGATCCGAAAATTTTTCCGAGCTTAGATCCGCCTTAGTTACGACTTATGATAACCTAGGAACCAAGTTTGATCGAAGAAAAATCGACCCTCCCAATTAGGAAAAGTGGCCGAGAGCTATACCAAGGGGGGAGGAAATCCGACTTTTTCGAAAACTTGTCCTAACGCGTTAGATTGTCGTACCACGGAGTTGTAGTGTTCCGTGTGACCCTAGGACTTATTGTTTGCTGAGTTTCTGACTCATTGGGATTGATTTCTGTGAAATTGCTTTAAGGTTCGTTTGAGGAATTCGGAGGACTTGTGGAGGAAGATCGTGAAGGAAAGTTCAAGGAGCGAGCTGGAAAATCAACAGGTGAGGGCTACTCTCTGAATTACTAGATAATGCTTTAGGTGTCGACGAATTCGACTTGATTTATGTGTTATGCACTTAATTGCTAATTGCCTGAAATGATTTCTGAGGCTTCGGCCGATCTTGTAGAGTACTTGATGCCATGATATTGTGTGCTAAATGATTCACATGTTATGTGCTAAATGGTTAATCTAGGATGTATTGGAATATGTTGTTTATGTTTATTGATTGAGCTGATTTATTTATGTTACTCCACTTATATCTGTTATGCTTTAGAGTGAGGATAACGGGCATGTCATGCCGATTTTATTTTTGAGATTTTGGGAAAGTTTGATGGGACGGACCAAGGTTCGTACCCTATTATTGCTTTATGGATCGAGACCTTCTCAAAGGAAAATTGAGTTTGAAAATGTTATTGGAAAAACCCCATTTGAATTCATGTAAGAACTTGGGTTGTTCTGTCTAAGGCAAGAAGGGCTTTTAATGAGGCATTGTGCCCGGCCAGCTTACCTGGGAACTTCTCGGGCCATTACTTGGGTGATGATGGACCTTTTGTTTTGAGACCATCTCCAGGGAATCATTGGAATTATGGGATCTTTGAAACTAATAGGATTAGAGACGAAACTTAAACAATTTCATAATGAACCTCCATAATGTATTAAACAACCTCAAAACCCTTAATATAATGATAAAAGACTCAGACGAAAGTTTAGGGCTCGAATATTAGTTTTGAAAAATGAGAAGTGTCGTCGAGTCCAAGTCTTGAGGAAACTTACAAGTTTCCGAATATGCTTATACTCTTTCGCTCGATGAGCAGTTTAATGTTTGGCTATCTAAAGTTTAGCCGGAGACTATAAGTTTCCAAGTACTTCGGTACCCTTTCGCTCGATGAGCAGTTTATTGATTGGCTATCTAAAGTTTAGCCGGGAACCATGAGTTCCCAAGTACATTCTTCTTCTTTTGATTAATTCATTTTGTCGCAGAATCGACATTTGCCTTAGGGTAGGCTTTTTAGAGACAATAAGTTAGCTAGAACACGTGACGACGTGTCAAGTGAGGTCGGAGACGTTGTTTGGCTAATCACTTGCATTCATGCACTCATTTTGAGGTTAATACACGGCGGATACCGGACCTCGGTGGATTCCAAAATGGTCATAAGACCCGGATTTCCATATTTAGGACACTACGGTGGTCCTCAGTAGCAGACGGAATGGCAGACCTACGGGTTTACTGCTGATCTGACTACTTTTGTGTGGTGTAAGAGGCGCCCGAGCGGAATGGTCCCACTTTGGCCGGTGTTAGGGCTGACTCGATGGTGTCCATCCTTCTTCCGGAATGCATTTTGTTACCCAGCATTGCATTTCATGCAACATACATGCTGACTTAGTTGCTGAGTGTGATTGGTACCTGTTTATCCTACTTGAGGCATGCTAAATGTTATTATGATCTTTATATTCATTGTGATATATGCAACCCTAGGATGTTATCCCTAAACGTATAAGCTTGAGAGGCTAAATAATTATTACCCTATATATCTGGTTTTATTATTTATATAATTCTTTGGAGTTGACCCTCGCGTCTTCTGTGTGTGTTTGGGCGGACTACGCCATTGTCAGTTGAGTATGGCGGACTGGTACGAGACGGTCGTCCCTTCGGGGGGGACCAGGTTTGAGATGTTGGACCAAGACACCCCAAGCTCATGGGTGGTCGACCCCGCCGGCCACCGAGCTATCTATTCAGGGCGAATAATGGAGGATCGCATTGACCGGATGCCAAGCCTGACGCACGGAGTCTGGAGGCACTACACTATCAGCTTCAACTTGCCACCGGGTGTACACTGCGGACCTGGACTGGGAGTTCCACCACCACCGTCGCCTTCGGACGACGAGTACCCCTCGGAGGAGGTGCCTGTGGGAGGGACTTCTTCAGGCACTAAATCACCCACTGTCGCGGCTGCTATAGACTTGGGATCGGGTGCAGAACCCGCTCGACCAGCTGTGGAGACCGATGCAGTCATCGACATAGTCGTCTTGGATTTAGATTCAGACGACGATCTTGGGGATGCATAGTTGGGATTAGTGTAGGAGTAGCGTCTTGGCTCTGATGTTCAGTCTTTCGTTTTGGGCAGGGTAGGTCCCCGACCTTTAGCTTTTCTTGTGGTTCTCTTTACGGAAATCACAGAGAGTTGGTTGGACTAGGGGGTCTTGTTTTAGGCCATCTGGGCTGACTTATTCTCATTTTGAGGGTTTGTGTTGCAGACACTTAACCTTTTCTTTTGGATTGTACCTTTTGCCTTCGGGCGTTACTCTATTTTGCTGTCCGTCACTGGAGGGTTACTCGTGACGTGGTTTACTACTTACAGCGGGGGCTGTAACTATTATTGTATATTAGTTTTGTTATCTTCTGTTGTCAAGCTCTATTTCTTTCAGTTTTAATTTTGTATTATCGAGAAAAAAAAATATTCACGTTTTTCCGCATTAAGTATTTCTTTTGGTTACGAAAGTGACGCCACCGAAATCGGGGTGTTACAATTGTGGTATCAGAGCTTGTCGAGTCTTTCGGGAGTCTTTGGGGAATAGGTCTTCTGTGCTAGGTTGTGTGACTCTGTAAAGAGTAAAAATTGATTGTCTGCCAAGCGATTTTTTCGCTTAGAATTGGTTGAAGTAATTGCTTAATCATATTGTATAGTTGTGCCAGAGACTATCTTATGATGAGTACTAACTGTTTGTTTGACTAAGCATAGGATGGTAAACCCTGACCGTATGGCGAAGGCAATAGCTACCATGATTGAGGCAATGATGAATCAGGCTGCTGAAGACGCTTACAGACACGCTAAGGAGGCTGCACGTGAACAACCTCAACCGCTAATCGAGGCGTCCCAATACCAGCAAAGTAGGTTGGACCGAGCTGGAACTGGAGGACCAGTGAGGTCAGGTTCTCAGGAGTACCGTCAGTTGGGGCCGTATCAGCATCCGAAGGAGAGGGGTTTTACCCCAAGATCTTTTAAGTCTTCGACTACTGCCACTCCAGGGGCAGGAAGCCAATCAGCACATCCTGAGGTGACATGTTTCAGGTGTGGAAAGAATGGACACTATGCTAATGCATGTCTGGACCAAGGGCCTCGATGTTTTAATTGCAACCAGATAGGGCACTTGGCCGTGAACTGTAGGACGTTCCAAGCGGAACCGTCTGACAACAAGATGAAGGGTAAACTTCCTGCCAAATCTAAAGGGGCGAGGAAGCAAGTAACGTGTTACAGGTGCAAGAAGGTGGGGCACCACTCTAACAAGTGTCCAGACGGGAGACCTCTATGTTTCAACTGCAATCGCCTGGGGCATCAAGCCAAGGATTGCAATGTAACCAGGGTTGAGCCATCTGTGCCTACGATAAGAGGAAGACATCCTGCTGCACGGGGAGGAGTCTATGTCTCGTGCGGCGAGGGAGCTGGTCGACTAGTCAGAGGAGAGCGCACAAACGATGGTAACCTTCTAACTATTCTTTCTCATTCTAGTATAATACGCTTCATTACTCTCGTAGAACGTGCAACACACCTAACTTGCCCTTACTGTCGAGCTTTGACTTTATAGTTATTACGCCTAATAATACTTTATTTGACCGTTGCTCGTGTTTAAACTATAGAAGTTACACGAGGTTTAGAATAACACGTTAAGCCTAGAAAGTAGTCTTGCACCGATGCGTTTAACAAGAAGCTAGAAGCTGAAGGATGAACCTCAGAGAGATTCCGTATGGATAGTATACGTATGATGTCGAGAGTGTGTAGTTTCGTAGCGGCATCATTGGGGATTTAATATCAAGATCTTTGTGACTACTGGATGATAGGAACTCATTGACTGTTCCAGTGGGTTTTTCTAAATCTTCACCTTCGATGAATTAGGCCTGATCAACTGAATATTGAGGGGGTGATATTCGGAATCAGAACTGGAAATGGACTTTGATAGATGGATTGGTAAGATTAATTTGATTGGATCGAGGACTAGTTGAGTTGGGAAGTAAAGTTCTTGTTAAGCAATTGATTTCCTTTGGGAAGGAGTTATAGTTTTAAGAAATGGATATTCATTTAAGAAGTATTGAAGAATTAAAAGACATCGGAGGTCCAAACTTGGTGAAAGTTTAGGTTCTAAGTCTATGAATTCTTGTCTTAAGTGCGTAGGACTCAAGGTTTGTCAGGTTTTGATCAAGAGACTAAGAATCAGATTAATTGGAGGACGATCTAGTTACGGAAATAATGAGTTAGTATGAAGATGAATACTTGAGGTTGTTATATGTGGACAAATTTCTTAGAGTCTAAGAGTGAATGGAACTTGGTTATGGATTCCGATGTTACATGCTGGGGTTAGCAAGTGATTTTTACTAAGTTGAATGAGGATCTTAGGGTTAAGATTGACCTTGGGAGGTGAAAATCATGTACAAATAAGATATTTAGTGGTGTTAGCATTAACGATTGTAGTTAAACCTCAGAATGTTGAGAGATAGGATGATAAAATGACTAGTTAAGTTTCCTGAGGTACAATTATGATTTGATCTTCTAGGGAATAAGTTCGGATTTGGGGGAAGTGTTAAGGATTTTAGGTAAGTGTAAAGTGGTTTGTGAATAAGTGAAGGTTGGTTTTATGGTTCAAGTAAGGGAAGTCTCGAAAAAGGGGAGATGACAATGATGGATTGTAAGATATTAAGATGATGATTAGCTTATAAGTTGCTGATGAATGGATGTTAAAAGGAATTGGGTCTAGCGATGCACAAGGTATTAAGACTCAAGTCGAGTTTTAATTTGAATGATGAATAAGTAGAAGATTGATTTCATGGTGCGAATGAGGATAGTTACGAAGTTGGAACTGACGTTAAGAGATTGGTAGACTCCAAGGGAATAAGTTCGTCTATGAGATATAGAGCGATCGAGTAAAGTTTCGAATCATGAGTAAAGATCACGAGGACAGGTTGAACATCCACTCTGGAATGGCGGAGGTGTACTGGGTTTAAGCAGAATATCGGAAGAACGAAAGTAAATGAGCAAGTGGTTAAGGCTGTGCGATTGCACAGAGTGCCAACCAATACTATTTCCAACATAGACCCGACACGAGGGGTCGAGCCGGATGACATAGAGCTGAAAGATGAACTGTCTTTCGAAAAGCGCCGCCAATTAGCAATGGTGACAATCATTTGGAACAAGGACATAGGCGATGCTACATGGGAGCTTAAGGAACAGATCGAGGGACAGTATCCGGAATTTTTACTGAACCATAAGTTTCGAGGTCGAAACTTTCTTTTTGGAGGGTAGTAATGTAAGACCCAAGTTTTTAAGTTTTGGATAAGGGAATAAAGTACAAGAGTTTATTGGATGAAATAAATTTATGAAGGAGAAGGTTCAGGTAAAGTCCAAGGATTGTATCAAAACCGATAAAAGTTATAGCACGACTATCATTCGCCTAATCTTAGGTCGAAGACCCTAGTGAATAGTTAATTTATACTTTAGGACACGATGGAAACTAATTCCAAAAATCTTCAGAGAAATATTAGAATTTCTCTTATTCGTCTATAAACAAGTATTTCGACGCGAAACCCTGGAACGTACGAACGTTGAATTCCAATACTCGGAAGTTTGCCGAAACCAAAACCCTGATAGTTCAAGAAACCTAAGATCAACGGACGATGAAGACTTCTTCCATTCGGAGCTTCAAACGAAGATTCCACACGCGTACACCTATTTCTCTTCATGTTTTCAATCTTTCTTCAGAAGAAATTTTTCCCATCCGACATTCACTGCAAAAAGTAACTTTTCGGGTAAAATAGATTTACACCGACTTTTGATTGTTTACCTTAATTCCAAGAAAATCTCTTTTGAGTTTTGGAATTCTGTCGCCAAGACCTATCTTAGAATTCACAGAGAAATGCGCAGGAAAAATATCGGAATCACTCTTATATTTTTATCTTAACTCTATGAGTTAAATCCTCCGATATCTAAACAAATCGGTACCGGTTTACAAAATATCTTCTCAAAATATCTCCCTAAAATATCTATTCATTCTTATCCAATCTTTGATAAATATCTATTCGTTATTATCCAATCTTTGATAAATATCTATTCGTTCTTATCCAATCTTTGATAAATATCTATTCGTTCTTATCCAAACTCTGATAAATATCTATTCAACCTTATCCGATCCTTGATAAATATCTACTCATCCTTATCTAATCTCTACAAAATATCTTTACAAAATATCTTTACCAAAATATCTTCTCAAAAATATCTATCCATCCTTATCCATCCACCAATGCATCCTTATCCAAACTTTGCAAAATATCTCCATTTCCTTCACTATATATAGGTTATAAGCTAGAAAATGAAAATTTTGCAAAACTCACCCATTTCTTTCCCCAAAACCGCGGCCAAGAGAGGAGAAGAGGAGGAAATTGATCTTCGCGAATTCTTGCCCGTTTGCTTCACCGATCGTTGCTAATCGAAGACCTTGAGGTAGGTAAACTATATCTCTCTTCTGATCGTCGTTTCTGTCGACTTCTCCTAAGTCTTTATGTGTCCAAAGTTTTGAGGTTTTTGAAAAATTGTCCAAATAGCTTGATTTCTTTGTCTAAACATCTTCCCTACGTGCTCAGGAGCACTTCTGTCGGATTAGTTTTTTCATAATGTCGCCGGAATTCCGCCGGAATCAATTCTACCTCAAATACCCATTTTGGGGCAAAGTCTCAACCTTTTAGCTTAGAACTCTCGACTTGGCTTAGTGCTAGTAGGATTAGTTGTCATAAACGTCGTTGTTGACATCTCCATCCAATTTGTTTTTCAAAAATCCAGTTTTGAAATTCTGAGTTTAAAATAATGACCAAACTACCCCTATGTCAGTTTTCGATCCGAAAATTTTTCCGAGCTTAGATCCGCCTTAGTTACGACTTATGATAACCTAGGAACCAAGTTTGATCGAAGAAAAATCGACCCTCCCAATTAGGAAAAGTGGCCGAGAGCTATACCAAGGGGGGAGGAAATCCGACTTTTTCGAAAACTTGTCCTAACGCGTTAGATTGTCGTACCACGGAGTTGTAGTGTTCCGTGTGACCCTAGGACTTATTGTTTGCTGAGTTTCTGACTCATTGGGATTGATTTCTGTGAAATTGCTTTAAGGTTCGTTTGAGGAATTCGGAGGACTTGTGGAGGAAGATCGTGAAGGAAAGTTCAAGGAGCGAGCTGGAAAATCAACAGGTGAGGGCTACTCTCTGAATTACTAGATAATGCTTTAGGTGTCGACGAATTCGACTTGATTTATGTGTTATGCACTTAATTGCTAATTGCCTGAAATGATTTCTGAGGCTTCGGCCGATCTTGTAGAGTACTTGATGCCATGATATTGTGTGCTAAATGATTCACATGTTATGTGCTAAATGGTTAATCTAGGATGTATTGGAATATGCTGTTTATGTTTATTGATTGAGCTGATTTATTTATGTTACTCCACTTATATCTGTTATGCTTTAGAGTGAGGATAACGGGCATGTCATGCCGATTTTATTTTTGAGATTTTGGGAAAGTTTGATGGGACGGACCAAGGTTCGTACCCTATTATTGCTTTATGGATCGAGACCTTCTCAAAGGAAAATTTAGTTTGAAAATGTTATTGGAAAAACCCCATTTGAATTCATGTAAGAACTTGGGTTGTTCTGTCTAAGGCAAGAAGGGCTTTTAATGAGGCATTGTGCCCGGCCAGCTTACCTGGGAACTTCTCGGGCCATTACTTGGGTGATGATGGACCTTTTGTTTTGAGACCATCTCCAGGGAATCATTGGAATTATGGGATCTTTGAAACTAATAGGATTAGAGACGAAACTTAAACAATTTCATAATGAACCTCCATAATGTATTAAACAACCTCAAAACCCTTAATATAATGATAAAAGACTCAGACGAAAGTTTAGGGCTCGAATATTAGTTTTGAAAAATGAGAAGTGTCGTCGAGTCCAAGTCTTGAGGAAACTTACAAGTTTCCGAATATGCTTATACTCTTTCGCTCGATGAGCAGTTTAATGTTTGGCTATCTAAAGTTTAGCCGGAGACTATAAGTTTCCAAGTACTTCGGTACCCTTCCGCTCGATGAGCAGTTTATTGATTGGCTATCTAAAGTTTAGCCGGGAACCATGAGTTCCCAAGTACATTCTTCTTCTTTTGATTAATTCATTTTGTCGCAGAATCGACATTTGCCTTAGGGTAGGCTTTTTAGAGACAATAAGTTAGCTAGAACACGTGACGACGTGTCGAGTGAGGTCGGAGACGTTGTTTGGCTAATCACTTGCATTCATGCACTCATTTTGAGGTTAATACACGGCGGATACCGGACCTCGGTGGATTCCAAAATGGTCATAAGACCCGGATTTCCATATTTAGGACACTACGGTGGTCCTCAGTAGCAGACGGAATGGCAGACCTACGGGTTTACTGCTGATCTGACTACTTTTGTGTGGTGTAAGAGGCGCCCGAGCGGAATGGTCCCACTTTGGCCGGTGTTAGGGCTGACTCGATGGTGTCCATCCTTCTTCCGGAATGCATTTTGTTACCCAGCATTGCATTTCATGCAACATACATGCTGACTTAGTTGCTGAGTGTGATTGGTACCTGTTTATCCTACTTGAGGCATGCTAATTGTTATTATGATCTTTATATTCATTGTGATATATGCAACTCTAGGATGTTATCCCTAAACGTATAAGCCTGAGAGGCTAAATAATTATTACCCTATATATCTGGTTTTATTATTTATATAATTCTTTGGAGTTGACCCTCGCGTCTTCTGTGTGTGTTTGGGCGGACTACGCCATTGTCAGTTGAGTATGGCGGACTGGTACGAGACGGTCGTCCCTTCGGGGGGGACCAGGTTTGAGATGTTGGACCAAGACACCCCAAGCTCATGGGTGGTCGACCCCGCCGGCCACCGAGCTATCTATTCAGGGCGAATAATGGAGGATCGCATTGACCGGATGCCAAGCCTGACGCACGGAGTCTGGAGGCACTACACTATCAGCTTCAACTTGCCACCGGGTGTACACTGCGGACCTGGACTGGGAGTGCCACCACCACCGTCGCCTTCGGACGACGAGTACCCCTCGGAGGAGGTGCCTGTGGGAGGGACTTCTTCAGGCACTAGTTCACCCACTGTCGCGGCTGCTATAGACTTGGGATCGGGTGCAGAACCCGCTCGACCAGCTGTGGAGACCGATGCAGTCATCGACATAGTCGTCTTGGATTTAGATTCAGACGACGATCTTGGGGATGCATAGTTGGGATTAGTGTAGGAGTAGCGTCTTGGCTCTGATGTTCAGTCTTTCGTTTTGGGCAGGGTAGGTCCCCGACCTTTAGCTTTTCTTGTGGTTCTCTTTACGGAAATCACAGAGAGTTGGTTGGACTAGGGGGTCTTGTTTTAGGCCATCTGGGCTGACTTATTCTCATTTTGCGGGTTTGTGTTGCAGACACTTAACCTTTTCTTTTGGATTGTACCTTTTGCCTTCGGGCGTTACTCTATTTTGCTGTCCGTCACTGTAGGGTTACTCGTGACGTGGTTTACTACTTACAGCGGGGGCTGTAACTATTATTGTATATTAGTTTTGTTATCTTCTGTTGTCAAGCTCTATTTCTTTCAGTTTTAATTTTGTATTATCGAGAAAAAAAAATATTCACGTTTTTCCGCATTAAGTATTTCTTTTGGTTACGAAAGTGACGCCACCGAAATCGGGGTGTTACACATAGATTATTAATATTTTAAAGTATTTTAATGTTGTTTAGTGTATTATGAATTTCATTTGTAAAATGATTTATATTCCTTTTTGTCTCTAACTCTATATGTCCAAAGATTCCATCAAACCCATGCAATTCCCTGAGAAGGTCTCGATCCCCTAAAACAACAAAGGTTCGAACCTTGGTCCGACTTGTCAATCATTCCCTTAAAAGTCCCGTCACTAGCATGGCATAACTTCACATTTCCCCACACTCCGACGATCCACAGATATATATAAATAATTGCACAATTCAATTAGTACAATTAAACAAAGCATATTCACATATATCAACACATCCTATGATTAGCCACTTAGCACATACATAACATGTGATTCAGTCAACGTCAATCATAGCAACAATCAAATCATCAACAACATATGTCGGTCGAAGCCTTAGAAAACGGAGACACAAGTCTCAAGGTTTAACAACGGTCGAAGCCTTAGAAAACATTTTCCAACTCAACTCAATAAACATCATCACAATCAAATAAGCAAATCAAAGTTATTGACGCCTAAGTAATTAACTAGCAAGTAAGTTGCCCTCACCTTAGGCGCTTTCCTTACTAAGCTGCGACTCCGATCCGATCACATCTTTGTTTGCCTGCGTCGGCTCGATTCCTTCCATTGTGTAGCTTCGATGCAAGGTGCTTCCGTTCATCGTACCTTTCACAAGCATACTTAAAGAAATCACTAATCGAGCTACTTACTACTCAAGTCTAGAGCTACGACCTTAAGAAATTGACTCGAAGAAAACACAAGTTAAACTTAATCTCTATAATGGTTATAAACCATTAGGATCAATCTTAGAAATTAAGACGAGTTGTCATAACGACAACAAGACAACAATAAACAATGCTTCAAAAGCTTTTGACTTAGTAAATCAATTTTATAGCCAAATATTCATATCTTTGTTAAGATAGAAGGTGCAAATAAAGAACACGTACTCCTCTCGTTTTCCTTAGAGGTCTCAGTCTCTATTAGGCTACTCATTGAGGTATTTTCGCAATAACACGCACACAAAGTTTTTTGCTAAAACAATTAATACAACATCTCGTAATAGCATTCTCCTACCATTATTCTCAAGACTTACTTATCAAATCACTTGCAAAAATTCAATGTCTCAACGCCACTTTCACAATCGATTCCTCCAATTAATTATTCATTCTCATGCATTATCTTTCCAGCCTAACTTCAACCACAAGTAAAACTTAGTCTCTAGTCTTGTGTACCTTTAACCAAGTGGTACAACTACGCCATCTTAATACCACCAATCTTATGTCTCGTAGATCACATACTCTAACTCTTATCAAGAAATCCATAAGAACCATAGTTTGACCTCCAAACAGAAAAACCTTTCATCTAATGATCATGTACATGTCCAAAGACTTTATAAGTAGCTTAATCCATTACCCAACGATTTAACTTTATAAATAGTCCAAAACCTATATCCCATTGGTTAAGGAATCCTTAACTTTCATGAATGAGACATTAGTTCCCAATAAATCACTTATTTATAAGAGTCCTCAAACTTCTAAAGATTCACACCTTAACCCTCTAAAATCAAGTACTTATAATAAAACTCATAAACTTCTTAAAATTCAAGATTCAATCCTAAGTCATGTCTTCAACGTCAATACTTCCATCACCACTTAATCAAGTCTGACTAATAGCTTTCAAAGTATAATTCCTTACGCGAGAATCCAAACCTAACTTATCTATTTCCAACCAAATATGTTATCTCTACGACATCCATCAATTAAAGAGATAAAATCAAAACTCTAATTCCCTAAAACTCCAAAAACTTGTTAGAGTTTCAAAACCTTTTGCAATCGCTTTTTAACGAATACAAGTGCGTAAAACTCAAACGTTCTCCATTTTCGCAAACGAACAAACAACGCACGTAAGTAAGGTTCGAAAGAGGTTTTCCTACTCTAAAGAATTAAAATATCATTTTAAAATTGGAGGTTGCCTCATCTTTTGCTAAAAAAAATGACCTTTGTACTCAAATTGGAATTTTGTCAAAACGATCATAAACTGTACAGAAAATTTGGCGAATTTTTAAATATGTCAAATACACTCAGACAAATCTAATATTTTTATCATGGTTTCTTCTATAGGTCTTGTAAATCCCTATAAAGTTTCAAGTCTAAATTCGAAGTAGAAAACTCAGGTGAAATCAAATACTAACAGGGTTTAATTCGAGCTACACAAGTCAGAACGACATAAAACCAGCGGCAAAAGTTGGCTAACAGAAAGGGCTACAATTCTTAAAAATATAACTTCTTCAAATTCAGTCATTAACACAGTTTTAAAAAGGGTTCAAAAGTTCGAAATCCTGCCAAGTTTTTGATTCAAACAACCTAACCATTGTACTGTAATTCATCCCCGTTCATTAATCACCAAAGGGGCTAAAGGACAAGGCTTAATATAACAATTACAGCAACACCTTGATACATTTGCTAAACTTGAATCCCAATTTCTATTTTCCCAAATCAGAAAAACATATTAACCTATGATATCATTGACAACAATCATACACTAAAGATAATTTCTAAGCTCATAGTCTCCAAGTCTTTCTCCCTCTACCTCAATTCTCAAGGTTGTGGGGCTAATCTAAACTCCTTCATCTTCTCTGGTCGTGGTCTCCCAGTGATCAACAGAACTGATAGTAGTAGCAAAGAACCCAGAGTATGGAATTAGAAGATGAATTAAGGGAGAATTAGGGTTTCAAAAGGGGTAAATGAGAAATTGGAAGAAAGAAGAGTTTCTTACCATAAATTGGTCATCAATTCAAACAGAGGAGAGGAAGAGCTTCCTATTTATGAGTTCAGTTATTTTTCCGGAGAAGATTGGCCGGAGAAGATGGTGGTTAGCGGCGTCTTGCGGCGGCAATGTCGCCGGAGAGGAAGGGAGTGGATGGTTTCATGTTCAACGGAGGTCGGCGGACGAAGGTATAGCCAATTACAGGTCGGGCGAATCGCCGGAAGTCGCCTCCGGCGGCGGTTCACGGCGAAAGGTTGGCGGAATTGGAAATTTCTTCAGTGGTTTTGTTGCGGACGGTGAGGGGAGTGCAGTGGTGGTGTTGGTTTGTCGAGATGACGAGCGGTTCGCCGGAGATCGGATATTGAAGTTGGCTGTTTTAGGTTTTGTTCTTCTCCCTTGCGTTGGCAGTGGTGGTGCGTTCGCGACAGAGGAAGCAAGTGGAACAACGGTGGCGGCTGGTGAGGTGGGCATGGTGGTAGCGGTTGCCATGGAAGGAGAAGAATATTCCTTTAAGATGTGCTATCATAGGTAACTACGAAAGATGACCTGTTAGTGCAGGTCATCTCTTCATAAAAGAAAGAGATAACTTAAGCATTAAAAATCCCTAAATTTAAAATAGAGTAACAGACACAAAAATAAATATGATTTTATTCTTGTTTTTAATTAAAACCCTATAAAATTAAAAGGTATGCATTAATTATTACTTGATTAATTCCTATGAATCGCGATTAAATTCGAGTCAATAAAATAATATAAAAAGTATTAGAATATCAAAACTCAATTAATTAATATAAGGAAAATATTCCTTATGGTAATTCCCACCATCATAACGTGAATAATATTCAATCACAAATAAATACTAAAATAATACGCATTGCTATAATTTAATGAGAATTAAATAAATAAACGATTTATTTTTTTCCGAGTCTTACAGTACTCACTTACAATAGGTACTGCAACTATTGGAAAACCACTCACTTAGGGCCAATAGGAAAAAGTGCAGTTTTGGGCAGTCGAGCTTGGAGTATTTGGGTCATATAATATCTGGAAATGGAGTGGCTGCTGACCAAATAAAGATAGTTGCAATGAAAGACTAGCCAATGCCTAAGGACATCAAGGGATTAAGAGGATTCTTAGGGCTGACTGGTTATTACAGACGTTTTGTCAAGGACTATGGCAAAATTGCCAAACCTCTCAGTGAGCTCCTCAAGAAAGAAGAGTTTCAATGGCAGGAATCAGCCACAACAGCTTTTGAGAGGTTGAAAACTGCCATGATTAACCTTCCAATGTTGGCAGTACCAGATTTTTCTAAGCAATTTGTATTAGAGACATATGCATCAAGCAAGGGATTAGGGGTTGTCCTCATACAAGAGGGTAATCTCCTAGTTTTCTGGAGCCAAGGTATCTTTCTTAGAGCTCAACAAAAGTTTTTCTATGAAGGGAATTGAGGCACTACTTGATTGGAAGACACTTCATCATAAGAACAGACCAAAAGAGCCTGAAATTTTTAACTGATCAAATGGGCAGTAAAGCTTGTGGGCCTGGATTTTGAAATCCAATACAAGTCAGGGAGTGAAAACATTGTAGCTAATGCCTTGTCCAGGAAAATGATGTATTCAGCTATCTCTATATTGTCCTCAGAAGAGAAAGAGGCTTGGAATTCAGAATTATAACAGGACCCTAAATGGGTTAAGGTGATTGAAGACTTCCTCATCTCATTCTGGCTTTGAATTTAAACAAGGCCTATTGTACTACAAGAACAGATTGGTCCTATCCAGGCTATCTAATAGAATCCCTGTGAAAGACAAGGATACGGTGCTGGTAGTTGTTGATAGGCTCACCAAATTTGCTCACTTTTATGCTCTAGGACACTCTTATTCAGCTAAGGATGTGGTTGTGGTCTTTATCAAAGTTTAAAAGTTGATTTGTAAAGAGTTTTGCTTTTTCAACAAAAGGATTTTCATTTTTAAAAGAGAAACAAAATGCTAGTTGTAGTTGTTGACTAAGAAGAGTTGTTTAATTGTGTTAGTTAACTATTTTGTGTAAATTATATAAGCTTATGAACTTGTATGTTTTCGATAATTATAGAATCATTTCTTTAATTTTGTTTCTTTTTATATAACATTGAACACCGAGCGAGTTGGAACTTTGAGGGTGCTTTAATTTGAGTTGGTTAAGTTATGTCAAAAGTCTAATGTTAGAGATGTGACTTATGATTGAATTTTGAGTTTTTAGAAGTTTAAGAGTTTGTTATAAGTAATTGATTTTAGAAGATTAAGGTTTGAATCTTTGGAAGTTCGGTGACTTTGATGTAGTTAAGTAATTAATCTGGGATTAGAACTTATGTCTTGAAGGTTGAATATGGAAAATGACTATTGGAATCTCTTTCGTTTGAGCTAAAGCTTTAGTGTTGAATCCTTGTAGTATGAGTTAAGATGATCTCAAAGTTTTCGTTTATTATCCAAGTGTGTCTTTGATCGTCCATGATAATGGTAAATGAGTGGGAAATCGATGATTATGGAATAGTACATACAGTTGTGAGGTCATTAATTGGTTGATTCGCATAATTTCTCCAAGTAAAGGCAAACCAAGTTAAGAGATTCGATATTAGACAATCCTAAGTATTCTTCCAAATGATGTGAAGTCATAGGATTGATGTGTTTTCGTGGTTTTTGCGCTATGGGACTAGACTTGATGGATTAGGACCTAGTTGGACTCTATATGGATAGGCGATGATTGTGAATGGACCTTGTTGATGACGGTTAGTGAATCTATCTATGTGATGCAAGATGGTAGAATTAGAATTGGATAATTGTATTATTTGATCTAAGGATGCACACGAATCGAGATGCGCCATATAAGTTTCACTTGTGATTAAGGATAGGTTTGTAAGAATGGAACATGACAATAAATGATTAACTTGAGGATTTGATTGTAAGAGTGGTATTCGAGACATTATGTTTTTGTAAGTGGTTTGATTAGTAAGTCATGAGGACAAAGAGAACCGTAGAATAAATCTTTGAAGAGTTTAAGAGTCTTTACCTTTCATGGATGGAATTGAAAGTTGATTGTGGAAAAGGAAAGTAAAGGTGTTATTTTAAGATTATGTGTTAATTACTTCAATGAAGAGTTTTGTGTGCGTGCTATTGTGAAAATGCCTCAATAAGTATCCTAATATAGATTGAGGACTCTCGTTAAAATGAGAGGAGTAAGTGTTCATTATGTGAACTTCCTATTTAAGCAAAAGTATGTGTTTTCGTTTAAAGTCGATTGACTAGTTAAAAAGCTTCTTGAAGCGTTGATTATTGTTCTTGATGTGGCATTTTGATCGCATGCCTGGTTTTCTTGATGTGGCATTTTGATATCTCAATTAGTGATTTTGTTAAGTATGCTTGTGAAAGGTACGGACAACGGAAACACTTTGCATCAAATGTACACAATGGAAGCAAGCGAGCCAACACGGAAAACAAAGATTTGATCGGATCGGAGTCGCATCTAAGGAAGAAAAGCCCCTAAGGTGAGGGAAATTAACTTTTTCAGCAAATGCAACTAGGTGCCGAAATATCGATTATTATTTATGAGTAATGAATTGTTGAGGCTTATGCCATTTACTGAATTTTGAGGCTTATGCCAATTGTGGAATTTTGAGGCTTATGTCATTTAGTGGATTCTGTTTTATCGCTTTGTAGTGGATAGGACAGGGATATGTTTTATCGCTTGTAGTGGATATAAGTCATATTCTGTTTTAGCGCTTTGTAGAGGACAGGAGAGAGTTTTGATTCATTACACTATTGCATATGAATAACTGTGGGATTATGCTAAATGAATGAAATATTATGTATATTTGCAAACTATTGAGGACGTTGAAATATTGGGATCATATCGTTGAGAACACGAAGTGTTTTGAGAGTTAGCGATTAGGTTCCTATGGGAGGTCTGAGCTATTGCTGACGCTGAGGATCGAGGCTTTCTCGGGAAGAGTACTTTGGGAAAAAGGGGATCTTTTGAATTGTTAGGTTTTGAAACAAATGAACAAATAAGACTTTGATTTCGAGAATAAATATCCTAATGAATTAACACTTTGGAATGATAAATAGAACACTTTGGAAGAAAACTTAGGATGTGAAAATGAGTTTAAAAACGGGAAAGGCCGATGATCCAGATCTAAGTTATGAGAAGTTTTTTTGCGGGCATCAAGAGGATGGGCTGTTGTGACTATAGAAGTCACTGAGTGCAGGTGGCACTTCTTGCTTGTTGAAGCAATTGGTTAGTGGACCGACGTTTACCTTAAGGAAACGATAGAGATAATAGCTTGACACGTTTCAGTGTGAGGATGAATCGATGTTTGGATAACCTCATTCCTTTCATGCATACATATCTTGACGTTGAGACGGTCGAAGGGTTGGGCCTCGGTGAAGTTGAGACGGTCGAAGCGTCGGGCTTCATGAAGGTTGAGATGCTATCAGATTGGGCCTTCATGGAAGAGCGCTGAGAGTGCTTTCTTCCGACATAGTAGGCATAATGGTTAATCCAAGAGGATCGAGACCGACTTGTCTATGTCTAGGTGGTAAGTGACACCCGGGAAAAATAGTTAAACACTAGTCCTGTGTTAGGACCGTCTCGTTGTGCTCAACCTTTTTAATGGAAATGTCGTTGGTGTGTCCTGTTGCTAGGCCGAGAAACGTTTATTCGGATACCTGTTTAGCATACATTGCACAATCATACATTCAACTAACTTATAATGCTGATATGGTGACTGAATTGTGGTGTGATAACGTGCTCTTACCTATATGCTACTGTTGATCATTTAATAATTCTCTACTTATTATTAGATGACCTGTTGTTATGTAATATACATTATTTCAGTAAGTTGACCATCGCATGCCTTGTTTATATGTTTGTGTTTAGGCGATCGGCAAACTGCCAGACGATGACATGTGACAATGTGAGAAGATGCTACTATGCATAAAAGAAAAATAGAAGACTCGAAGAGTAAAGTCGACTTTCAGGCTAGAGCCTTTGGGTAGAGAGCCTTACTGTGTTGGTTTAAACTTGCAAGATTATTTTATTAGTTTGTATTTGAGGATTTGGGTAGGTTCCGGTGCATTACTTTCCTGCGATTCTCCGGTGTTGAAACCTGTAAGACCCCGTAATAAATAATTAGATTATTTATTTATTTTCGTTATATTATATGATTCAGTGGTTATATTCTATTATTTTACGTTATTCTTCTGACTCGAATCCTATTGCGAGTCATGAATATTATTTATATGATAACTAAGTTCGGAGTATGTTTAAGGATGACACTATAGTCATTTCGAGTCATAGCACGAGCCATGACCAGTTCGAAAAAGGCTATATCCATTCCTAGAGCGCCGTTTAAGAGAGTTTAAAAATTGAAGGAAGAATAAGAACCTCCAAGTAATTTTCCCATGACCAGTATTCTGATACGAAATCCTGGACTGTACGCACGTTAGTTTTTGCTTCCCGGAGTCCGCCGAAGCTAGACTTTAACATCTCGGAGACTTTAATTAAGACCCTGAATAAAGAGTTTTTCTATTCGGAGCTTCTAACGAAGTTTCCATCCGCGTTACCTCATTCCTTTCGACGTTTGTGATCTTTTTTCTAGAAGGAAGTTTCTTTATCTGACATCGACTGCAAAAAGTAGTTTTTCGGCGTAAATCGACCCACACCGTCTTTGAGACGTTTTCCTCAATTAAATGAACCTTGATTTGAGTTTCGACATTCTGTCGCCGAATACTCAATTCTTATCAGCAGATGAAAGTACCAAAATGACCGGAACCTCGAAATCTCAATATTTCGGATTTTCCAGTCATCTATAAAATGGAAAAAAAAATGAAAATTTCTCTCATTTCCTCCTTGCTTATCCGTGGGTGTTCTAGATTGAGAGAGAGAGAGATTTCCTTCAGTTCTTGCCCGATCATCCTGATTTCTGAAGCTACGTGTAGGTGCAGAGGTAAGGGTGCTTGATCTTGCTTCTATTTCTTCTTTCTGTTGGGTTTTCTCATATCTTTCTGTGCTCAAAGTTTTGAGCTTTATGCAAAAATGTCTGATAGCTTTGATTTTTCCTTTCAACTATCTTCCCTACTAACCCAACATGCTATAATCGTTGTCGGTTTGTTCGGATTTTCACCGAGTCGCCATAGATCTGAGTTTTAAAGCTCAAAACCTATTTTTACCTCTAATTTACTTTTTGATTCAAAAATTATTGAACTTTCTTAGTGCCTTTGAGATTAGTTGTTACTAAAGGCCTTGTTTATCTTTATTCAATATCTGTTTCGAAAAATATCGACTTTGAGTTTTTGGGCAATTTTATTGGACCAAAATGCCCATATTTTAATTTTAGCTCCCGTAAACGTTCTGAGTGTTTCCCTGCCCTAGATATCGCCTACGAATACCTAGGAATTAAATTAGATCGAAGAAAAAGATTGAGAAACCCTATTTTTGTAGTGGCCGAATCTTATTTGGAGCTGTACCGTGTCCAAAAATAATTTTTGGGTTTGTATGGCCTGAGCCATAGTGTAGCCCTCTCTGTTGTCGAAATTTTGGCTTTGGTTTCGTGTCATTTCGAGTTCTGTAGCTCGAGTTATGCGCGTTTTAGCGAACGTAGTTTTTTTGTCCTTTCGTGCCTAAATAGGAACTCTGAAGCTTCGAAAGATTCTTTCGGTTTTGTTTAGCGTTATTGGATTGTATTATTTCTTAGTGACTAAGAAACGATATTTTTCTTAAGGGTTGGAGCGAGTTGAGCTGAGGAAAAAGATTTGGAACAAGCTGTGAGGTTTCACAACAGACGAAGACGCACCGGGAAACTTGCTGAGTTCGGGAGCTTGATTTTGGATCGGTTTGTGATATCGAGCTTGGAATGAGAATAAGAGGTAAGGGTTTAAATGGCACTGCATGCGTTTGAGATGAAGATGTTTAAATTTGATTGGCATTTGATTATGTTTGTTGTACTGAACTGGAAAAATATTTTCTAGAGGCTTCGGCCGGGTGAACTGATTGAGACGTGAGTCTCCGTTTTCTGGGGCTTCGGCCATTGGTTATTGTTGATACTCTAACTTGATTATTGAATTGAGAATTGTGGATGTTTTGATTGTTGTTATGGTTGATGTTGGGTTGGATCACATAATAAGTATGTGCTAAGTAGCTATATGTTGTGTTGATATTTGTGCATATGCGTTATTGGATTGTATTGTGTGGCCTGTGTGGCATATTGTGTGGGGCCCATGTGGCACATTGTGGGGCCTGTGTGGCATATTGTGTGGGGCCTGTGTGGCATATTGTGGAGCCTGTGTGGCATATTGTGGGGCCTTTGTGGCATATTAAGTGGCAGGTCAATGGTTTTCGTTCTCGGTGATTATCCCATCTTGCGAGACGCTTTTGATTGGACATGTCTTGGTAGTAACACATAGTTGTACTACAGGGCACTTATATTGAGGCTATTGTCATCTGATTTGATTTTATATTGTTGAGGATGGTTGATATCTAATTTGATGTTATGTTGTTGAGGTTGTTGATATCTGATTTGAAGATATATTGTTGAGGTTGTTGATATCTGATTTGATGTTATATTGTTGAGGTTATTGTTGTCTGATTTAAATCTGTTATTATGTTGCTGATATCTGATTAAATCTATGTTGTTGATATCTGATTTGATTTTATGTTGTTGGATATATGTCGTCATCTATCTGGAATTAAGTTGCTAGCTTATGTGCCATGTTATGTACTTAAACTTTAATAGCATGCTTTTCTTTTTTATACTTGGTAATTGCATGGAGTTAACTTTTTCGGCTTGCTACTTGTTGTTTGGGCGCTTAACGCTATTAGGCGATGGAGAACCCTCGATGAAACTTGAGCTTTGTACGAGTCAGAGATGAGGACTTGAAGACTTGAAGAGTAGATTCGGGTTTAAGGCTAGAGCCTTGAGTTAGAGACCTTACCGTTATTGGTTTAAGCTTATCTACTGATTTTTAGGAATTTATATTTGAGTTTCCGGGTAGGTTCTAATGCTTTGCTTTCCTGCGGTTCCCCGATGTGGAGATCGTAGGGAGTATGTCGGATTTATGGTGTCATTGCATAATAGGTTCTTTGTTGAGTTGTTTCTATTGGTTAGGTTTTGTAGGTTGGGTGCTTTCGGGTTTACCTTCGGGTACTTGCCTTGTTCAAGGCTTGACGTTAATCTATTTGTAGTTGGGAGTATGCATGACATGTTTTAGAAACACTTTGAAGAAAAAAATATACTCATGATTATAAGTCCTTTTGGAAAACATTGCATATTTATTTTACTATGGTGACCCCCGAAAGTCAGGGCGTTACAAAATCGTAGGGATTATATCGGTTCTATGGAGTCATTGCATAATGGATTCCTTGTTGAATATAATTATATTTATAAGTTTTACATGTTGTGTTCATAAAATTATGTATGGTTGGGAGTATGCATAGCATGTTTTCAAAATGCTTTGAGAAAAAAAAATGCATTTGTGAACTACTTATGAAAACAATTTGCATATGTATTTGTGACAGGTTACTACTGTAACACCCCGATTTCGGTGGCGTCACTTTAGTAACCAAAAAGAAAATAAAGTGGAAAAACGTGAATATTTTTTTTCGATTTGTTTAAATAAAAAAAGACTTGTTGAAATAAAGACTCTACAATGAAAGATAAACATAACTAATGTACAATATATTTACAGCCCCCGTTGTAAGAAGTAAGCCACGTCACGAGTAACCTCCAGTGACGTGGAAAGTAACCGAAAGTAGTGCCCGTGGGCGAATATGTACAAACCAAAATAAACGGTCAAGTGTTCGAAATACAATCCTCCAAAACGAAAGTAGGTCAGCCCAAAACGGCCTAAACAAGACCACCTAGTCCGACCAACTCTCTGCGATTTACATAAAGAAAACCACACAAAAAGCTAAAGGCCGGGGACCTACCCTGCCCCAAAATGAGAACATGACGACCAGAGCTGTAACGCTACTCCTACCCTAATCCTGCCCAGAGGAGCGCACCACAGCACTCCCAACTACATACTGGCATGATCGTCGCCTGAATCAGAATCCAGGACGACTAGGTCACTGTCTGCATCCATCTCCTCTCTCGATACTGCCTGGGTCTCAAACCTAGGAACTCCCATCACCGCATCCACTACGCGGACGAACACGTCCTCCTCCATCAGGCGCGCCGAAGGCACAACAAAACAACCACGGGGAGAAGTCGATGTCCTCAAGCAAAGGGTGGCTACAGCAACACGCTCCTAGGCTAGTCTCGCGGGTCCGGAACCCGATCCAAAATCATCAGCAATAGCAACAGTAAGTGAACTAGAGTCAGATGAAGTCCCTCCCACAGGCTCCTCCTCCGAGGGGTCCTCGTCGTCGGAAGACGACGGTGGTGGTGGTGCTCCTACACCGGGTCCACAGTGCACGCCGGGTGGCAGGTTAAAGCTGACAGTGTAACAACTCAGTACTCCCTCCGTCAAATGTCCCAGACTGTCGACACGGTCCTCCATTATTCTCCCCGAGTAGATCGCTCGGTGGCCGGCGGGGTCGACCACCCATGAGTCGGGGTTCTCCTGATCAAGCATCTCGAACCTAGTCCCCCCCCCGAAGGGTTGACCATCGTAAACCAGTCCTCCATGGACATATGATAATGGGCGTAGTCCGCCAAAACACAAACAGCAGGTGCGAGGGTCAACTCATGGAATTACATAAATAATACACCCAGTAGATAAAGTTTAAGGGATAGCTACTTAGGCTTAGAGGTTTGTGATAGCATTATAAATTGTATATCTTCCAATTGAATATAAATGATAATTACTGACAATTAACATATATCAAGTAAGATTAACAAGTATCAATCACACTCGGCAACTAAGTCAGTATGCATGGTGCATGAATGATATGACGAGGAACAAGATGCAATCCGGAAGGATGGGCATCATCGAGTCAATCCTAGCACCGGCCATAGTGGGACCATTTCCGCTCGGGTGTCTTTTATACCAAATAAAATGTAGTCAGATCAACAGTATACCCGTAGGCCTGCCATTTCCGTCTGCTACTAAGAATCACCGCAGTGTTCTTATGTTGAAATCCGGGTCTTATGACCATTTTGGAATCCACCGAGGTCCGGCATCCCACCGTGTATAAACCTCAAAATGTATGAATGATGCAATATGATTAGCCAAACAACGTCTCCGGCCTCACTCGTCACGTGTTCTAGCTAATTTATTGTCTCTAAAAAGAATACCCTAAGGTAAAAGTCGATTCTGCGACAAAAGACAATTAATTAAGAAAGGAGTGTATTCACTCTTGATGACTTATGGGTCATCTAACTCATCTAATTCGATGGTCAAAACTGCTCAGCGAGTGAAGAGTAACAATGTACTTGGAAACTTATAGTTCCCCGGCTTATCCTTTAGATAGCCAAACAAATAAACTGCTCATCGAGCAAAAGAGCATCAACGTACTTAGAAACTTATTAATTTCCCGACTTATCGTTTAGATAGCTAAACAATAAAACTGCTCATCGAGCAAAAGAGTATCAACATGCTCAGAAACTTATTCGTTTCCCCGAAACTTGGATTCGGCGACACTTCTCATTTTCCAAAACTAATATCCAAACCCTAAGCTTTCATCTGAGATTGTTATCATTATTTAAAGGGTTCAAAGGTTGTTTAGTGTATTATGAATTTTCCTTGTAAAATAGTTTTCATTTAGTTTTAGGGTTAATCGTCTACTTGGCCCCTGTCTTTGTCTCGTCGTCTGAAATTAGTCCCTCCCCGGAAAATTTGCAAATCTGGGTCCTCTCGTTTGCAATTTGTATGGAGCAAGTCCTCGCCGGAGTCCGGAGCTCCGGCGAGAGGTGATTTGGCTTGCTGACTAGTTTAAAAATGCTTACGTGGATTTAAAAAATAAAAATAAATTACACATCATAAAATTTAATTTACTTAACAAAATTAAAAACAATTAAAAAATTAATTCTCCCAAAAAACAATCATAGTAAAGTTAAACCCAGAAAATCAAAACATTTTCATCTCCTTCATAATCACCTTCATCAACTCACAAAGATCTTCATCTTCTCCATCCCATCATCTTCATCCCATTTTTCAAAGCTCAAATTAAAACAAATTAACCCAACAAATTAATACCCCAAATCAAAATAAACCCCAAAATAAACCTTCAAATCCCTAAATCAGAACTGTTCCAGCTTCTTCTTCCTCATCACCTCTTCGACTTCAACTTCTTCTTCCTGTTCCAGCTCCTTCACCCAGCAAGCAAGACCAAACCCAGCAACACCACCCATACCCAGCAACCAAAACCAAACATGTTTCTCAATCCAAGTCTCACCACACTAACGGCGAAGCTGCTCAATTGCAGGAGAGGAAGAAACACGTGAACCAGAGCAATAAAGAGAAAGGGATACAACTTTAGGGAGAATCAGAACCAAACTGGGAGAAGAACTCCACTGTTTTGCAGTAATTTCAGATAGAGAAACCCTAATCCCAAACTCTGACACATGAATTGGGTTGAAGGTGAAAGAACGAACCCAGAAGCGTGAATCTGCATCGAAACCTAACGAACCCAGAAGCGCCCGGTGGCACGCCTCGCCGGCGAAGCTCGTCCTCTGATCCAGCGTCTTCTCCGCGGTGGCCTTGATCTTCGTTTTCTGGTCGATTTGGGTTTGTTGCTTTTCACGTTCTTGGTTTTCTGGTCGATTTGGGTTTGTTGCTTTTCACGTCCTCTGATTTGGGTTTTTTGCTTTTCACGTTCTTTCTTTTCACAGATCTTGGTTTTTCACGTTCTTTTCTTCTGTGTTTCTGGGTGTTTTTCTTCTCATCTTTTTCAAGTTCACCATTTTCTTCACTTTCATACCACCAACCACACTAGCATCAAGGGGGAAAGGTGAACAAGTGGCGATGGTGGGGTGAAGAAGTGGTGGGGTGGAGAAGAAAGGAGAAGCAGCGGCGGTGGTGGGATGAAGAAGTGGTGGGCGGCTTGTTAGGATGGAGAAGATTGGGAAAATTTGTTTCCCTTATTTTAGGGTTTAGGATTAGTTTGTTTTTTTTTTTTTAAACTGAGTTAGTTTGTTAATTGTTTTTATTAATTACATTAGAATCAGTTTTTTATTTATTTGAAAGTTAGGATTAGTTTTGTTAATTTAATTAAAACTGATTTGTATTTTTATTTTATTTTTTATTTTTCTTTTCCTTGACACGTCAGCCTCATTTATCCAGTCAGCATGCTTATTCATCACTCGCCGGAGCTTCGGGCTCTGACGAGGACCTGCTCGAGACTTATTGAAAACGAGAGGACCCAGATTTGTAAATTTTCCGGGGAGGGACTAATTTCAGACGGCAAGACAAAGACAAGGGCCAAGTAGACAATTAACCCTTAGTTTTATCTCTAATCTTATAAGTTTAAAAGATCGCATCATCCCAAGTGACTCCCAGAGAAGGTCTCGATCCACTAAAACAATAACAAGAGCCCGAACCTCGGTTCGTCCCATCAAACTTTCCCAAAATCTCATCATGAGTATGGCATAACTGCCCGTTATCCTCACTCTGACGTACAACAGATATATGTGTAATTGCATAATTAAATTAGCACAATCCAATAGTCATGGCACATATATCAACACATCCTAGATTAACCATTTAGCACATAGCATGTGAATCAGTCAACAACAATTCAACTGATAAATAATCAACAATGTCGGCCGAAGCCTCAGAAAACGGAGACACACGTCTCAATTAGTTCACTCGGCCGAAGCCTCCAGAAAACATTTCCCAGTCAATCACAATCAAGTGCATAAACAATAAATCAAGTCGAATTCGTCAACACCTAAAGCATTAACTAGTATTCCGTGAGTAGCCATCACCTGTAGTTCCTCTAGTGCGTTCCTGCAGCGTTCCTTCACGATCTCCCTCTTCCGCTCCACGGAATTCCTCAAACGAACCTTAGAGCGAAATCACAGAATTCAATCACAACAAGTCAGAAACTCAGCAAACAATAATTACTAAGGTTAAACGAAGCATTCTAAACTCCGAAGTACGATAACCTAACGCGATAAGAGGAGCTTTCGAAAAAGGAAATTTTCCTCCCCCCCCCATTAGGGTGCTCTCAGCCACAACACATGAAAATGTGTTCCGGCGCTTTTTCTTCGATCAAACTTGATTCCTAGGTTATCATTAGTCGTAACTAAGGCGAATTAAAGCTCGGAAAAATTATCGGATCGAAAAAGAGACGCAAGGGTATTTTGGTCAGTGTTTTTAGCTCGGAATTTCAAAATTGGAATTTCGAAAAACAAATTGGATGGGGACGTCACCAACGACGTTTATGACAACTAATCCTACTAGCGCTAAGCTCAGTCGAGAGTTTTAAGTCAAAAGGGCGAAACTTTAGCCGAAAAATGGGTATTTGAGCAGAATCGAAACTCGGCGAGATTCGGCGAAATGTAATCCGCTAGAAGTACTCTTGGGTTAGTAGGGAATATGTTTAGACACTAAAATCAAGTTATTTGGACAGTTTTACAAAAAGCTCGAAACTTTGAGCACAGAAAAAGCGACAAAATTGATGATCAAAAGTAAGGAATAGCATCTATACCTCGAGGTCTACGCGTAGCAACTGTCAGTGCGACGATCAGGCAAGAAACGGCGAAAATATCTTCCTCTCCTCCAAGCTCGCGGGTTCAAGGTGCAATGGTGATGAATTTTTTTGATTTTCAAGCTATTTATAGAAGATGGAAAACGCGAAAAAATGAAAATTTCGCGATTCCGATTTTTCCTGTGCATTCATCTGTGAATTCTAAGATAGGTTCAGGCGACAGAATTTCAGAACTCGAAACAGGTTTCTCAGAATTAAGGCAAACGATCCAAAGTCGGTGTAAATCGATTTTACCCGAAAAACTACTTTTTGCAGTTGATGTCGGATGAGAAAACTTCTTTCTGAAGAAAGATTAGAAACATCGAAAGAAATCGGTACGCGCGCGTGGAATCTTCGTTTGAAGCTCCGAATAGAAAAAGTCTTCATCGACGGTTTATTTTAAGGTTCTTGAGCTATCAGGGATTTAGTTTCGCCAAACCTTCGAGAATTAGAATCGGACGTTCGTACATCCCAAGGTTTCGTATCGAAACGCTTGTCATTGAAAGGATTAAGATAAATGCTAACATTTCCCTGAAGATTTTTGGAATTAGTTTCTATAGTGCTTTTAAGGGTAAATTAGTCGTTTACTAATGCACTTGTCCTAGGCATAAGTGAATAATACTTGCGTTATAACTTATATCGATTCTAATGTTGTCCTTAGCCTTTTCCTGAACTTTCTCCTTCATAAATTTATTCCATTTGATGAACACTTGTTCAGTTTTCCTTCACGTTTCATCGAACCTAATCGTGAATAGGAATTTTATCAATTTATTCTAAGCTTAAAAACTTGGGTCTCACAACTACCATGAACCCCGAATGTCGGGGCGTTACAGCAGGCCTGTGCAGGTCCAGCGCCGAGTTGATTGGGCGCCTTCTTCTGGGGATATTGAAGTTCAATGTTGTTGTTGTGTCAAAGGGTAACCCGGGTGTGAGCAACATTGAAGAGGTATTGTGGGATTATGCGAGGAATATTTTGGACTATTTTGCCAAGTCCACATGGCATTTGTGGGCTTATGAGGCTGAGGTGCACGCGATCCTGCATGCTTTACTTTTTATTCATCAATTTAACTGTCATAATTTAATTATTGAGAATGACTCTTCTCTTACTGTTGGGTGGACATTGCATGGTGGCAAGAGGCCTTGGAAATTGTTGCAAACATTTAATCAGATGGATTTTTTAGTGCCTTCAATTTCTTGTATTAGTGTAAAGCATGTTTTGAGGGAGGGGATTGTAATGGCTGATTATTTAGCCAATTTGGTTTTAGTAGGCAGGATCTAATTTGGATGTTTTGTGATCAGATGTAGTTCCTACGTGGGAAGTTGTTCTCATGCTTTTATTCAATAAATTATTCTGTTTTAGAAAATAAAATTATTACTAGTGCATTTCTTCGCTAGCTAAATTGGTAGTTGATGCTGTAATTACATAATATTATGTCTAAATTCTGATTCCCAAACCAAAGTTTAGATTTCACTTAAATATATTTTTATTTAAAAGATACAAACGATCTTATCCCTTATTACAACAACATAGCGAAAGAAGCAACAATTTATAACAGGTTCCATCATAGGTATAGCCCTTGTTATAGCAACTCGCACTGCATTCCAAATTATTTGAGCAAAGCCCTATGCATTTTTGTTTCCGAATATCATCAATCATAGAGCCAGTCGCTGGTCCTGTACCAAACACACAAAAGGGTTAATTATACATACATACATATTATATCACTAGTATGACTTTAGAAAAGAATAAATTATTATTTTATCTAGGATATGCAGGATGATGTATGCCAATAAACTTTCAAAAATTAATATTTTTTCAAAAAGACACTCTTTATGGTAAATCTTAGAGCTTATTTATCTAACAACACATTTTTTTAATCAATAAATAATAACATTAATAGAATATATCACATTTCCCTGTAAGTTGGTAAATTGTTCACTTGAACTTAACACGAAATCAAGCAAACTTTTTACATCGTACCTGAAAACATAAGCAAAGCAATGCATAAAACCAGGAGATGAGACGAAGAGATCCTCAAAGTCATTTTGAAGAATTTCAACTTTTATTATTTTTCTCACAAGATGGACAATGATATGTTTTATCATCACACTATTTATAGTGGACCATGTAACTAGACTTCTTGTTCAGAGGAACACTCTAGATGTTTAAAAAAGTAAAAATATCATAACATTATGGTATTATATTATTATATACTATAAATATTTTTAAGATTATGATATATATATATATATAATATATATATATAAGACTAAGTGAAATTCATTTTTCATAATCATTAATAAAAATATTAATTAGTTATTAATATTTTTCAACATGATTCCTTTTTTTTTCGAAATTAAATATGAATTGATGTGGAAAATGTCAACATTTACAAACCTCCTATAAAGGTATCAAAACCCAACAAAGCCAGCCACAACCCAACCCTTAAAGAGTTATAACCAGACCATCAAAGCACCAAAGGAGAGACAAAGGTCCCAAAACCCATAAGACAATCACCCAAACCACCAATATTATTAGTTATTAATATTATTTTTTATTTTTTATTCAATTAATTATAAATTGTGAAACTTTTCAATTTCTCATATTTAGAATTAAATATTAATAATAATATTTAATAATCACAAATCGAGGAAAATTTTCGAAGAATAATAATAAGGAGAAATTACAGCCAGCTCCCCTAAGGTTTAACATTATTGCACCGGTCTTCCCTCTAGTTTGCAAAATGCATTGACCTCATCTCTTTCATAAATAATTTTGAATAATAGAGGGGTACTTAGTGTTATAATGATAAATCTTAGGGAGGTCAGTGCAATAATAATAAACCTTAAGGGAGGTTAGTACAATGTTTCTAATAAAATAAGGGTTGTTAGTGTCTTGTTAAATAATAAAGGGGAGGTTAGTGCAACAATGATTAACCTCAGGGGATGCCAGTGCAATTTTCCCTTATTAATAGTCAAATTACCATTTTCAATGTATAAGTCAAGGACCAAAAACTATATGTAACCCAAAAAGATATAACTTTTTTAATTATTTTAATATTTTTCTCAATATTTATATTTTAGTTATGTGTATAACAATTTTTACATTTAATATATAAATAAGTTATGAATATGGAAATGAATCATCTTGTCATTAAGGTAAAACTCAAATCAACTTTATATATATATATATATATATATATATATATATATATATGTAATCCTAATTTTAATATAAATTTTTTTTTTCAAGCATAATATATGCAAAATTGAAAATTTTACCATTAGTAATTTATATAAAAGATTATTAAGAACTAATAAATATTGTTATAAATATAAATGTCAAGTCAATGGTACTTATTATTTAAAAAAAATTTCAAGATGTGATTAATAACTATGAATTAAATAATAATAATATATATTTTTAAATATGACAAATTAAAAAGTCTTACAACTCATAATTATAGAAGATTATTCTACTTTCTTATGTAACCAAAAAACCATATAAGAGATTACTAATAAATTATTAATATTGTTATTAATGTGTAGGTCAAGTCAATTTTACTTTCTTATTATTGTTACTATTACTATTTAATTTTTTGCTCCGCTTGTGAAAATAATTAAAATTAAATATTAATAATGTTTATTTTAAAATATGACCAGAATTTGAAACTTAAACAATTAGTCATTAATATATATCATGACTAATTATTACTATTATCTTTGTGTGGGTCAAGTCAATTATAATATTGTTTTTTCGGGAATTAAAGATAATATATAAATGAGAAAAACAGGACAAAAGCCCAAGACAGTACAAGTGAAAAAACACAAGCTTCCAACTTCATGACAAAGAAAAGAAGGAAGAAGTGTGAAAAGAAAACAAACACTGTGGAAAGCACAACCAAATGAATCACGTAAGACAAGTAGCATAGAGCCAAAATACAAGGCCAAAATAATACTAGTAACTAAACAAGATAGCAATTAACAAGATTAAAGCTAGAGCAGCCAAAAGAACATAGGAACAACAACCAGAAGAGGAGATATCCACGAGTTAGCAGTAGCAGCAGCAACAACAAAAATCAAGGAGCTTCTGGAAATAGATAACAAGGAAAAAGGCAAACAGATCCAGCACAAAATCCCTTTAACAAAACCAGCAACAGCAGAGAAGTACCAACAAAATAACCATCAAAGGACCAGGGACAGAAAACCAGAAGGGTGAGCCAGAAACAAATCATCGAGAATCAGAACACCACCATAAATCTTTGACTCTATTGCATCCAAATTTCGCTAGAGAATCTACCGATGAATTAGCCTCACGAAAGATATGAGAAACGCCCAAACAATTGACCAAAGGCAAGAGGAAGTCAATTTGGTTCAACTCATTTTGAAGTTATCCGGGCGATTTCTCTTGCAATTCACCCAGCCCAAATCGATAGAACAATCGCTTTCTATCATTACGTTATTTAGAAGGAATTGATGACCGAAAATTAATGCCTTGAGTATAGCTTTTACCTTAGCTTCAAAAGCCCAGCCATTAGCCGAGTTAATTTAAAGAAAAGAAACCCAGGATGATATTCCTATGATCGCGCACTAAGCCTCCAACTCCACTTGGTCCCGGGTTTCCTTGAGAAGCCCCATCTACATTGAACTTCAGAAAGCAAGCAGAAGGAGGAGACCATGTCACTAAGTGTATGCGAGGCTTCCGATGTTCCATATTAATGCTACAGAAGTTCATGGAGAATTGATCTGTATCGTACGAACATTCCTTCCAAGCGCTTTTTACCCACCAAATAATTTTTAGAATGTGAAGATCCCAAATCTCTTGCCTATTGTAAGGTTGGTCTCTGAAAATCACATAATTTCGGCCCACCCAAATAGACCAGACAAGAGAGTAGGGGATGAGACTCCAAAGAATTGAATCAGAGTTTTTAGCAAGGGAGCCCATTCAGGCACCAAACAAGATAGTGAGTTGGGTGCAGCTCATGACAAACCTTCTCTAGATAAATGCCACACCATAAGGCCCACGACGAGTTGCAATGAAGGAAGAGATGATCAACTGATTCTATATAACCTGTTGAGCACAAACTACAAGTACCATTGTCAACAAGTCTACACCCACGACGGAGAAGGTTTTCTTTCGTAGCAATTTTGTTGTTGTGCACTTGCCAAAAGAGAAGGTCGATTTTAGGAGGTACGATTTTACTTAATTTACCAGGGATAGACCAGTTTGCTCCCTCAAGAGCTCTGATTTCAGCCCATTTGTACAATGATTTGATCGGAAAACAGCCCGAGTTATCCAAGCACCACACGAGTTTGTCCGAGGAGGAAGGAGAGGGAAAGCAAGAGTTTATATGATTGCTGAAGGCTTCAAAAATAGGCAATTCCCAATCAAATAAAGGCATGCGAAAACTCAAATCCCAAACCCATCTTCAATGAGCGAACAAACCCACATCATCAATCAATGGCAGCTTGTTAGTGCTCATTGCAAAAACTCTCAAAAATTTTGCACTTAGAGAATCAGCACCGACCCACGGATCCTTCCAAGACCTTGTGTTTTTACCATCGCCAACGCCAATAAACAAACCCTCCTTAAAGCCAGAAGATAGGAGAGAATCTTCCTTGATCACATTTACAATATCTTGTAAAACACAATACTAGTTTTTACCTTCCAACATAGCCTCATGAAACAGCAGCAATCTATCATATAACCTATATTTAATTGTGATGATCCTTCTCCACATAATTGATTTTTCAGATCCGAAATGCCATGCCCATTTCAGCAACAAGGCCTTGTTCTTCCATCCTAATAATCCAATACCCAATCCCCCGGAGGCTTGGGATTGTCATAACAACAGCCGAGGAATCCAAACATGTTTTCTGCTATTATCATCAGAACCCCATAGGAAAGAACGCAAGATTTTCTCTATTGCCCCAACAACACCGATTGGTGCTCTGAAAACTACCATGACGAACAAAGGTATAGCACTTAGCACAGCCTTTACCAAGACTAAGTGATTATTAAGGAAATAAACTTTGAGCTCCACGATCTATTTTTCCTTCTCAGTTTTTCAAGCATGGGATCCAAGAAAGATAGTCTTCAAGGGTAGCCAGATTTGCCTACCCTCCATCCGTAAAGACTAGCCAGATTGGCAACCGTAGAATCATCAACATTGCATCTGATAATCATGGACTTAGATCGATTGATCTTTAGTCCCGATGCAAAGAGGAAGGAGAGGAGAGTATTACATAGCAGGTCCAAGTGAGTGGCATCATTGTAACATGAGAGCAGAGTATCATTTGAAAATTGCAAATGATTCAAAGACAAGCTTGATCCCACTCTAATCCCACTGAAAATTGGATACTCCAACAATTGATTGAGCATGCAAGACAAATCGTTGACCACAATATTAAACAGAAAAGGGGAGAGAGGATCTCCTTGCCAAAGTCCTTTTTGGATGTCAAAAAACTCAGTGGCGGAACCATTCACTAGAATTGAGAGAGAAGCTGAAGTGATGCAATTTCTCATCCAATTTATCTAGCGATCGCCGAAATTCATCTCCTTTAGAAGATCCAATAAAACGTCCCACTCCACGTTGTCATATGCTTTGGTGAAGTCCAATTTGAGTAAGGGACCCCCACCTTTTCTTTTCTTCAAGAAGTTCACCATCTCATTAGCCATGAGAATGCAATTAGCACTTTGTCTTCCTGGGGTGAAGGAAAAATGATTTGTTGTAATTAACGTCGGCATCAAACATTGCAATCTTGCAGCTAAGACCTTCGAGATGAGCTTATAAGCACTTCCTATTAAGCTTATGGATCAGAAATCTGAAATGTATTGAGGGCTAATGTGTTTGGGTATCAATGCAATGAAAGCAGCGTTTAACCCCCTTACAATCTTCCCAGAGGAGTGATAATCAGCAAGGAATCTCAAAATATCCCCCTTCACCGTAGGCCAGAATTGTTTGAAAAAATTGATGTTCAAACCGTCGGGGCCAGGAGCGCGGTTTCCATCACAATCCCTAATCACGGACCAGATTTCCTCCTCTTAGAAAGCCACTTCCAAGCTGGTTTTTTTCAACTACACTTAGTTTATTTAAGTTTCTACATCTCAAGGACGGCCTCAATTTGACTTCCCTTGTGAAGAAAGATTTGAAATGGGTGAATATTGTGTCTCTTATCAACGCTAGATCCTCGATAAGTACTCCCTCCACAAACAATTTATCTATCTGCTTCTTCGAATGTTTGACTCTACATGAGGCATGAAAAAAGGCAGAATTTATGTCCCCTTCATTTATCCATTGAATCCTAGATTTTTGTCACCAACGGATTTCCACCACTCTATATTCACACGACAAACCATCAAGAATGTTCAACCTCTTCTTTCTCAAATCTTCAGAAGCATCACCCAATCTTAAGCCCTCCATAACAACTTGTAATTCGGAATCTAGAGCTTGAATCATCTCCAGTACCGTTTTCCCAGAATAACCACTCCAACCCTTGATGACTGATTTCAAGCCCTTCAATTTCTAATGTAAGGCAAAACCCGACCAGCCTTGCACGGTTGAGGATGCCCACCAATCTTTCACCAAACATTCGAATTCCTTACCTAAAAGCCAGTTATTGTAGAATCTGAAAGGTTTCGGTCCATAGTTAACTGCCCCCATAGTTAATGCCACCGGGCGATGGTCAGAGAGCCCCCAATTTTCAGTTGTTTGACATAACCCTTCAAAATGGTTAATCGCCTCTTCATTAACTATCCATCTGTCTAAACGACTCCAAATGCCCCCGTAGCGCAAACTGTACCAAGTAAACTTAGAGCCCGAGAGGGGGAGATCAAGAAGATTATTACCCTGAACGAAGGACCTTAAATCAAAATATGCTCCTTCATTAGAAGCACTCCTTTCTCCAATATTGAGGATGCAATTAACATCACCCCCTAGTAAGCAGTAGCATTGTATAGTACTGATTTTCTCATTTAGCAGTGTGAAAAAACCAGGTCTCTCAGTATATATGTTTGAGCCATAAAGATTACCAATGAAAGAGGGAACTGAATCAACTGTGGAAAACAACATCAGACCTAGAAATCTTTCTTCCCTTATTACAGAAATGATAGAAAATCAGGCAGGTTTCCACATAGTTAGAAGATCTCCTGCAACATCTCTCGCTGGAATGAAGTCAAATGCAAGGTTCAAGCTAAGAGAAAAATCTTGTATTACCTTAGCCTTGTTAGCGTCAAGCTTGGTTTCATGCAGAAGGGTAATATCAGGATTGAAGCTCTTGATAGCTTCCCGAACAGCTCTCCTCTTCTCAGCACCACCGAGGCCACGCATGTTCCATGAAACCCAGCGACGATTCACCATCAAAAGCGAGTAATTGCTTCAATTTCTTCTGCCAAACCAAGAAATCCCAAAGAATCTGACCCTTCGTACTCCAAACCAAGAGATTTCCCTAGTAGCCAAGCTGATTTTGCTCGTGATATAGCCACCCTATTGAAAATCACCAAGGAACCGATCACCCTCTCTAGCTTGTGAAGGAGGCCTCACCGCTGTGGACGCCGATGAGCACGACGGGGACACCAGGCAGAGTATTGTTGGGAAAAATGCCCGATAAGGACACCTAGTAAGAGACTGAATAGGAGAGAGATTAATGGGTAGGTTCCACTTCCCACCTTGTATTGACCGAGAAGGGAGACAAATTTTGGAGGCAAGATAACAGAAACTGACTCTCTAAAAGGACCAAAAAAAACCAATTTTAGCAAAAGTTCTCTGCCATTGGTGAGAAACACTGTTGCATTATTGCACTGGCAAAATCTGTCACCTTGACAAACTGACAGAGTTTTGAAAATGTTCCCTAATATGGTTGCTGAGCTCACAAAGTCGGAAAGGTTATCACAATTAGAAGCTGGAAAAATGATATTTTCCATAACAGGGTCCTGATCCATCGTAGAGTCTCCCTGTACCTCGCCGGAATTAGCTTCTCCAATTGGAAGGATGGTGGAAGACGTCGCACCAGCCTCTAACGATTCGCTAACAATCATCTCCCCAAAACACGATCCCACCACCTTGGAAAAGAAGCCAAGGCTTGGAACCGAGGAATCCACGTAACTCGTTGATACAGAGAAGGAGGAATTGGGATCCATATCAATGGTGACCGAAATCTGTGTTTTTTCCACCTACACTTGAATCTATGTCGGTTGAATCAAAGAGAGGGGAGAGATAATCAACACCTGAGCTACATCATATCTCGAATGTAACCTCGTGGCTTTGTCTAGGCAGACCAGGGAACCTAGGGAGCTAACCGCGGTTGCGAAGAAATGCTGATTCCACACCCCTATACATCGTCGCTCAGAAATTACTATGGTCTAACGTCACCTTCGTCAAACACTTTACCTTACTATAAGGAATCTCTAGATAATTGTAGCACATATCACAAATAACTCACAGAAAACAATACTTAATATTACTTATATATATTACTTAAGTAATAATAACCAGCACAGCAGTACAGGGTCTTACAAAGCCAGCAGGTCTCACTCTCTCTCTCTTTAGGTTCACCACTTGGTTACATTCTTAACACATTGTTAAGTTAAATTGTGTGGTTTCTTAATCTTGAGTAAATTAAGCCGTGGTGAACACGTATTCACCACATAATGGTGACACTTGGCCATTTAGGCATAATGCAACACGACCCCAAGCATCTCCCATAATGGTGACACTTGGCCTTGAGGTCGTTTGTTTACGACCCAAAATTTTTCACCGGCGTGAAAATTTTATTTAAAAAACTAAAGAGCGGTTTTTGCCCCTTATGTTTTAATATTGTTTAAAATCCATCCCTACTCTTTTTTATCTACGTTTCTACCCTCGATGTTTCTCAATTGTGCACCATCTGCCCCTCCATTGTAACACCCACTTTTTCCCATTGTTTTATTTAAAAACGTTTATCAGAGTTTAAAAACATATCAAGGGAATATTACACTTCTTCACGAAAACTCATTAAAATTAACACTGATTGTGTTTGAAAATTTATAAGTTCATATGATTTTCAAAGAATGAATTATTTCTGCCAATAAAATTTCTAAACCAGCCAGATAGTCCTAAGATGCATAAAATCACTTATTTAAATAGGTTTATCTTCCATGATATTCCAATAAAATTCATCATACTCAGAACTGAATTTCATAAGCACATCGACCAACAACAGTACGACATCGCCATAATTTAGAAAATCATTCAACAACTTTCATAAGGAGAGGTTATAAAATCCTCTCAACAGAAATGTAAAAGTAACGTAATATATCTACCCAGTGTTACATTACAAAGCAAGACACTTATTTTATTATAATAATAATAGCATAAGCTAAGACTCTCCGAAGCTACTCCTCATGAGTCACATCTCTACCTCCAATACCTGAGCGATGTCGCATAGAACATCATTCCAACAGAAGGGTAAGAACTTACATTGTATAAAATATAGCATAACAAAGAGAAAGTAAACAATTCAGATTCTGCTTAATAAAATCTTCACATTTTCTTTAAAATCTAAGTAATTATAATATTTTCTCTAAGACAGTTTCACAGTCCTTAATATTGTTACGGAAAATTATAAGCTTTAAAAAAAATAACAACTCAACTTCTCGACTTCACCACAACAGCAAAACAATTCACAAACAATTCACCAAACACATAAAGCCACTGTAAAATGTGAAACTTAGTGTGTGAGACTCTAATGTATGCATGTGGTACCAATTGTTAACCTTAGCGGTATCACCGCGTCCACTCCAGACAGTTAACCACCAATGAAGTCCACTGTAAGACCTGGATTTTCAGAACAAGTTAAGTTTCCGACTCACACGTAGAATCAGTGTAAGCGTGACAGGAGTTTGACATTTGAGAAAGATTAATGAAGAAGATAGTTCAGGAATTGCTTGAGGAATGTTGCGTAGTTGTTTTCGGAGTTAGTGCGAGTCGTCTGCACACCTGCCTTATGGCGAGCGTGTCCAGAATAGGCTATTTCGCTCTTAAAGCAACGTTTTGAGTGAGATTTCGAACTCTCGGAAAATTTAAAGATTCTCTTTATTTTTCCATCGACCAGCGTTTCATTTCGGAACTCTGGACTGTACGCACGATAGGTTTCACTTTCCGGAAGCTCGACGACTCTAATTTCTTTGCTTTGAAACCCTAATTTTGAGCGAAGGATGAAGACTTTTTCTATTCTGGACTCCTAACGAAGATTCCGTCTGCGTTGCCAGACTTGTTTCGACATTTCCAATTTTTTTTCTGTTGGAAGTTTTGTCGTCTGAGCATCACAGCAAAAAGTAGTTTTTCGGGACAGACTAACTTACCCCGCTTTTGGCGTTTTGGATATCGTTTTTCCCAAATCTTAGATAATTGTTTTGAGTTCTGGAATTCCGACGCAAGAATCTCTCTTAGAATTCCTTGGTGAACGTGCTGCAAAAATCGGAATCGCGAAATTTTCATTTTCCCGCGATTTCGCCTGCCTATAAATAGCTCGAAAAGCAAAAATTCCTTCATTTTCTTCCTATTGTGGCCGAATTTCGTGGAGAGCAAGGGGGGAGGAGATTTTCGCGAAAACTTGACTGATCTTCGTGCAGTTCGTCCCTACTTCTAAGTATCGAGGTAACTAACACGATTCCTACCTCTGATTGTTGTTTCTGTTGCGTTTCTGAAGTCGTTTCTGTGCTCACAGTTTTGAGCTTTTTCTAAAATTGTCCGTTTTCTTCGATTTCTTGCTTGGGTTATGTTCTCTAGGTTCCCATGAGCCTAAAACCTCTGTCAGTAAACGCTGATTGTGATCCAGTTGTCCAGGATCTGAAAAACTGTTTCAAAACCCTTTTTGCTCACATTTCGAAACTTTATTGTCGAAAAGACTTAATCTGACTTCGTGCCTTTAGGATTTGTTGTCACGGATGTCATGAGGATCGTTGCTGTCAAATTTGTTTTCAGAACTGATAACTTTGAAGTTTTGAGCCTTTATTTTGGACCAAAATGCCCCTGGATAGTCATATTTCGACCCGATTGTCCGAAAATTGTTCCGACAGTTTCTTTGCCTTAGTTTTATCCTAAAACTTCCTTGTGAATTGATTTGATCAAAGAAAAAGAGCCGAAGCCCTTTTTCCTTTGAGGCCGTGGACTATTTCCTTTAGGGGGGAGTTTTTCGGTTTCGAAAACTTGTCTTTTCGTACCTGATTGTCCTATTCTGAAGCTTTAATTCTTTGTCTATCGTTTAAGTATTGTTTTGCGATCGAACTAATCGATTTTGTTTGGATTCTGCTTTGTTTTTCTCCGAGGTTCAGTTGAGGGAACTTTGGAAGACTCAGAGCAATTGTTTGAGGAGAACTTTGTTTGCGAAGCTGGAACAGCTCGAGGTTAGGGCAACTTACATATATATTAGCTATGATTGCATGATAGGCGTCGATAAATTCGACTTATGCTTTGCTATGATATTGATTATGATGATGGTTTATTGTTATGAATGTTTTCATAACTTATGATGTGATGTTGTGTTGAATTGAGCGTTTTGAAACGACTTCGGAGTGGAGATTCATTGATCTGGTGATCTTTGATATTTTAGGTTGGATGAGCAACCCTAGGCAAGTCCAAATGAGGGGTTTGAGACCTAGCCTGGTTGGTATTTGTTGGTTTACTTAGACTTTCCCCGGGAAACTTCTTTTGGGTGGTTGGTTTTCGGAAAACGTAGAAGGATTAGAATTTCGAAAACTAAAGACTTGGGAAACCTAGATTTTGAGAAATAAACTCATAACCTGACTAATCTGAATTGAAATCATTTTTATTAATGTTTAAGTATAGGAAAACTGAAGGGGAAAATAGTTACGAAAGACGGGGAAAAGTCGACCTTTGTTGTGAGTTATTGGAATTGGGGAAAGCCACTAAGGTGAGCTATGGTGATGATTGAAAGTCACCGAGTACTTTACGTACTCTTGTTGATGGGGTTGTGTTGTATTGACCGACATTAATCCCTTGGGTTCTCTTGTTGTTGGAGCGGTGTTGTATTGACCGACATTAATCCCTTGGGTTCTCTTGTTGTTGGAGCGGTGTTGTATTGACCGACACTTAGCGCTCTTATTGTTTGGGCTGTGTTGTATTGACCGACACTAGACCCTTGTGTATTCTTGTTGGTGGAGCTGTGTTGTATTGACCGACACTTACTCCGAGTTGTGTTGTATTGACCGACACTAACTCATGGGTTTGTTGAGATTGGGTTGTGAGCTAAACACTTTCGTGGTAAGGGCGATTCGTTGTTTGGCTAACCACGTTGCATTCAATCGGGTGAATAACGGGAATGGTTCACCTGTGCATATCATGGTGAATAACGGGAATGGTTCACCTTGCATAAATGATGAATAACGGGAATGGTTCATCATATGGTGAATAACGGGAATGGTTCACCAAGGATGAATAACGGGAATGGTTCATCCAGGATGGATTTCATCCAGGATGGATAACGGGAATGGTCCATCCATAGTGAAGAACGAGAATGCTTCACTTGTGGCGAACGGGAACGCGTCACAAATCCGGATTCATATTGTGCATTTCACGCATACATTCATGCTGACTGAGACTGTGTGCTGTTTGTTTATTGAAGCAATGTTAGAGCCATAACATGCTAGGATTACTTATATGCTTATATAACAACTTATATATATACCCTGTCACATGTTGAGTGTATATGTACTTATTGCTGTGAGTTGACCCTAGCGCCTTGGCTTTGTTTGTATGTTTGTGTTTGGGCGGTCGGCCTGCTGCCAGATGTCGATGGCCGACTGGTTCTCGGTGGTCTCTCCCTCGGGGGGGGGATCAGATATGAGCTGCAGGATCGGGATGCCTCACCGCTTGGGTGATCGATGTTGCTGGTCACCGGGCGACGTATCGGGGAAGGGTCATGGAGGACCGGACTGACGAGCGTGGACGTCTGACGAAAGGAGTTCTATGGCGCATGGAGTTGAGCTTCAACTTGCCGACTTCAGATCGTTGTGGGTTTGGCACTGGGAGGTTAGGTTTGGGCAGGCGTCATGTTTTGTGTAGAGCTCTGATTCGTTTTGCTTTTGGGATCGGGTAGGTTTCCGACGCATGACTTTTCGTGTGGTTCTCTTACTGAGGGATCACAGTGAGTCAGTTGGACCATAGGGGTCTTTGCTTAGGCCATATTGAGGCCGACTTTCTCCTAGTGGTTTGTAATTATAATTTTCTCACTTACACTTCTGGGTCTGTATATATTTGCCTACGGGCACACTGCTTTGGAGTCACTGCGAGTGCGCGTGACATGGAGTGCAGCTGAGGCTGTACATGTATATATGTTGTATATCTGTTAGTTTAGTAGTTGGGTTTTGTCTTTACTTCCTTATCGTTTTGATTTAAAGGAAAGAAAACGAAAAAAAAAATTACCTGTTTTCCGCGTAAAGATTATTTTTGGTTACTAAAGTGACACCTGGAAATCGGGGTGTTACATTGTGGTATCAGAGCTTAGTCGAGTCTTTTGGGAGTCTTTGGGGAATAGGTCTTCTGTGCTAGGTTGTGTGACTCTGCAAAGAGTGAAAATTGATTGTCTGCAGAGCGATTTTCGCTCTAATTGTTTGCGTTACTACTTAATCGGATTGAGTGGTTTGTCTAGTGCTACCGTATGGCTAGTACTAATCGGACGTTTGATGAGATATAGGATGGTGGACCTTAACCGGATGGCGGAGGCAATAGCTACACTGATCGAGGCAATGATGAACCAGGCTGCGGAAGACGCTTATATGCGCGCTGAAGAGGCTGCACGTGAGCATCACCAACGACTGATGGCGACGACGATGTATCAACAAAGAGGAATGAACCGAACAGGAGCTGGGGGACCAATAAGGTCAGGATCTCAAGGCTACAACAGAAGGGAGAGCTACCATCAGTGGGGACCGTATCAGCGTTTCAAGGGAAGAGATCTTATCTCAAGAGTCTACAAACCAACGACTGCTGATACTAGAGGGGAGCCAGTTGGTGACAAAGGTGTGACATGTACTCGTTGTGGAAAGTTTAGGCATTTTGCTAACAAGTGCTCAGTGACTGGACGGAGATGCTTCAAGTGTAACTGAGAGGGGCATCTAGCTGTGAACTGCAAGACACCCCAGGAGGAAACGTCTGATAGTAAGATGAAAGGGAATGATGCTACCGAAGGGACAGGAAACAAGACTTCGGGAAGAGCAGTGACGTGTTACAGGTGCAGGGAAGTAGGGCACTATGCTAGTAAGTGCAAGATCAAGGGAAAACTATGCTTTAATTGCAACCAACCGGGACATTTCTCCAGAGATTGTAAGGCACTCAAGGGCGAATCATCAAGGAATGTTGGGAAAGGAAAACAACTTGCTACAGAGGAAAGGATTCATATCAAGGAAGGAGCAAGAGTTGAGGAGTCGAACGAGGAAGAACGTGGGAACGATGGTAATATTTTAACTGTTCTCGTATTCTAGAATAACTTACTCTTTTATATTCAAGCGAGTGTGACGCGCCTAACTTGTATTTACTACTTAGACTATGATCCTATGATTATTATCCCTAGTAGGACCTTATTCGAAGTTGCTCGTGATTTAACTATAGAGGTTACACGAGATCTAGAATAGCACGCGGAGCTAGGGAGTTGTTTTACCGAGGCGTCGATAAGGAAGCTAGGATCTCAGGGGAATTCCTTATGGGTACGATACGTAGGATTTTAGGGCGTTTAGTTTTGAAGCGGATTCGATGGAGGATCTTTCGGCAAAAGGATTCATTCGACCAAGTGTATCATCGTGGGGAGCGCCAGTGTTGTTAGTCAAGAAGAAGGACGGAAGGTCGAGATCGTGGGTGGATTATCGACAATTGAGCAAGGCGACGATCAAGAACAGATACCCGTTGCCGAGGATAGATGATTTGATGGACCAACTACGAGGGGCTACCGTATTTTCCAAGATAGACTTGAGGTCAGGCTATCGTCGGATCAGAGTGAAGATTGAGGATATACCGAAGACTGCTTTCAGGACACGTTAAGGACACTACGAGTACCTAGTGATGCCGTTTGGAGTGACGAATGTACCTGCTGTTTTCATGGATTACATGAACCGCATCTTTCAGGAGTTCTTAGATCGGCGTGTGGTGGTGTTTATTGAGGACATATTGATCTATTCGAAGGACGCGAATAAACATGAAGGACATTTGCGCCAAGTTTTACAAGTGTTGAGAGAGAAAAAGCTGTATGCGAACCCTTCCAAGTGTGAATTCTGGCTGGAGGAAGTCAATTTCTTAGGCCATGCTATCTCGAAGGAGGGCATAGCTGTGGATCCGGCGAAAGTGGAGACTGTTTTGGCTTGGGAGCAACCGAATATGGTGACAGAGATCAGAAGTTTTGTGGATTTAGCTGGATATTATAGACGCTTCATTGAGGGATTTGCCAAGATTGTTGGACCTTTGACTCAATTGACGAGGAAGGATTAATCTTTTACATGGATTGAGGGTGTGTGGTTCCGTAGCGGAATCGTTAGGAACTTGATATCAGGATATTTGTGGTTACTGGATGTTAGGAACTCATTGTCTGTTCCAGTGGGTTTTTCTAAATTTCCACCTTCGATGTATTAGGCCTGATTAACCTAATATTGAGGGGGTGATATTCGGAATCACAGCTGGTTATGGACTTTGATAGAAGGACGGGTAAGATGAATTTGAATTGATTGAGGATTAGTCGGATTTGGGAGGAAAGTTCGTGTTAAGCATTTGATTGTAAAAGATTAAGATTTGAATCTGTGGAAGTCGATGAGTGTCGTATAGACATTGATTGGTTAGTTCGTGTGATTACTCCAAGTAGAGGTAGACCAAGTCAAGAGATTTAGTGCTGGAAAAGTATTAAGTAGTTTCTCGGAAGTTATGAAGTCATAGGTTATGTGATTGCTGAGGGGAGTTGTTAGAGACTAAATAAGTTGGATTTAATCAGGTTTTAGATGATAGCTTGATGGTAGCGAGATTGAGAAGAATTAGCTCTGAACTAGATTGTTATAGTCGAGTTCGAGGAATAAGTTTTGCTAAGCGTTTGATTAATATGTGGAGACATTATAGTCTTAAGAGATGAAGTTTCGCTTGAAAAGTGTTGAATTAATGATTAAGTTGGAGAAAGAAAGTTTTAGCATAAGTTGAATACTTGAGGTTGTTGATATGGATTCCAAAGATATATGCTGAGATTACTAAGTGAGATTTACTAAGTTGGATTGAAATCTTAGGGTTAAGATTGAATCTTGAGAGCCGAGAATCACGTACGAGTAGGAGATCTTATGGTTGTAGGTGTGACAATAGGAGTTGAATCTTAGAAGATTGAAGACCTGAAGGTGAGTTTCGGGTTAAGACCATTGAGGTGTAGTATAAGAGAGATCTTGAAGTAAGGGAATTCTGGGTTGTGTGGAGTGTTAAGGTTGGTGATCGATTGATGTTGATTATGAGGTTGCGGACATAATGACCATGTGATAAGATTTGAATGATGTTAGCATAATAAGTTGTGATTATGGATATCAGGACCAAGGGGTGAGTGTGGAAGCATGACGACACTTATCAGGTCGTTTGGGTAAGTGAAGGAGTTATAGTTTTAAGAAACGGATATTCATTTAAGAAGTATTGAAGGATTAAAGGTCATTAGAGGACCAAACTTGGTGAAGGTTTAGGTTTTAAATCTATGAATGTCTATCTAAGGTGTGTAGGACTCGAAGTTTGTCAGAATTTGATTGAGGGATTAAGAGGTTGATTGACAAGATGGTGATTGAGTGACAAAAAGGAAAGTGTTAGTATTAAGATGAATACTTGAAGTTGTTATGTTTGGACAAGTTTCTTAGAGCTTAAGAGTGGATGAAACTTTGTTATGGATTTTGATGATGCATATTACGGTTAACAAGTGAATTTTACTAAGTTGAATGAGAATCCTAGGGCTAAGGTTGACCTAATGAGCTGAGATTCATGTACACATAAGAGATTTAGTGGTGTTAGCGGTTACGATAACAGTTAAATCTCAGAATGTTGAAGGATTGGATGATAAAATGGCTAGTTAAGTCCCTTGAGGTATAGTTATGATTTAATCTTCTAGAGGATAAGTCTCGATTTGTGCGAAGTGTTAGGGATTTCAGTAAGTGTAAATAGGTTTGAGTGAGGGAAGTTCTAAGGAAGAAGACGATAATAATGGATTGTTAGATATTAAGAAGAGGATTATCTTATAAGTTGTTGATAACTTGATGTTGAAGGGGATAAGATTAGTGAAGGACAAGAAATAAGGACATAAGTCGAGTTTTAATTCGAATGGTGACTAAGTAGGAGATTGATTTCATGGTGCGAGTGATGATAGTTACGAAGTTGGATGTGACGTTAATGGACTATTAGATTCCAACGCAATATTTCGTCTAGGAGTTATCGAACGGACAAGTGGAGTTTTGGACTGTAGATGAAGATCACGAGGACGAGTTGAGTATTTCCCTTAAGATGACAGAGAGGCACCGAGTTTAAGAAGAATTTCGGACGACCGAAAGTAAAGAAGTAAGTGGCTAAGATTGTGCGACTGCACGGAATGCCAACCGGTATCATTTCAAGCAGAGGTCCGACGCAAGTAATCGAGTCAGACGACATGAGGTTGAATGATGTTTTGTCTTTTGAGACGCCGACAGTTAGCAGTGGGGATAGAAGAGTGAAACAGTTAAGGGGAAGGCAGATTGCTTAAGTAAAGATTATGAGGAACAATGACACAGGCACTACTACATGAGAATTGGAAGATAAGATCGAGGAACTGTATTCCGGACTTTACACAGAACTCTGAGTTTTGAGGACGAAACTTTCTTTTTGGAGGGGAGTATTGTAAGACCTGGATTTTCAGAACAAGTTAAGTTTCCGACTCACACGTAGAATCAGTGTAAGCGTGACAGGAGTTTGACATTTGAGAAAGATTAATGAAGAAGAAAGTTCAGGAATTGCTTGAGGAATGTTGCGTAGTTGTTTTCGGAGTTAGTGCGAGTCGTCTGCACACCTGCCTTATGGCGAGCGTGTCCAGAATAGGCTATTTCGCTCTTAAAGCAACGTTTTGAGTGAGATTTCGAACTCTCGGAAAATTTAAAGATTCTCTTTATTTTTCCATCGACCAGCGTTTCATTTCGGAACTCTGGACTGTACGCACGATAGGTTTCACTTTCCGGAAGCTCGACGACTCTAATTTCTTTGCTTTGAAACCCTAATTTTGAGCGAAGGATGAAGACTTTTTCTATTCTGGACTTCTAACGAAGATTCCGTCCGCGTTGCCAGACTTGTTTCGACATTTCCAATTTTTTTCTGTTGGAAGTTTTGTCGTCTGAGCATCACAGCAAAAAGTAGTTTTTCGGGATAGACTAACTTACACCGCTTTTGGCGTTTTGGATATCGTTTTTCCCAAATCTTAGATAATTGTTTTGAGTTCTGGAATTCCGACGCCAGAATCTCTCTTAGAATTCCTTGGTGAACGTGCTGCAAAAATCGGAATCGCGAAATTTTCATTTTCCCGCGATTTCGCCTGCCTATAAATAGCTCGAAAAGCAAAAATTCCTTCATTTTCTTCCTATTGTGGCCGAATTTCGTGGAGAGCAAGGGGGGAGGAGATTTTCGCGAAAAATTGACTGATCTTCGTGCAGTTCGTCCCTACTTCTAGGTATCGAGGTAACTAACACGATTCTTACCTCTGATTGTTGTTTCTGTTGCGTTTCTGAAGTCGTTTCTGTGCTCACAGTTTTGAGCTTTTTCTAAAATTGTCCGTTTTCTTCGATTTCTTGCTTGGGTTATGTTCTCTAGGTTCCCATGAGCCTAAAACCTCTGTCAGTAAACGCTGATTGTGATCCAGTTGTCCAGGATCTGAAAAACTGTTTCAAAACCCTTTTTGCTCACATTTCGAAACTTTATTGTCGAAAAGACTTAATCTGACTTCGTGCCTTTAGGATTTGTTGTCACGGATGTCATGAGGATCGTTGTTGTCAAATTTGTTTTCAGAACTAATAACTTAGAAGTTTTGAGCCTTTATTTTGGACCAAAATGCCCCTGGATAGTCATATTTCGACCCGATTGTCCGAAAATTGTTCCGACAGTTTCTTTGCCTTAGTTTTATCCTAAAACTACCTTGTGAATTGATTTGATCAAAGAAAAAGAGCCGAAGCCCTTTTTCCTTTGAGGCCGTGGACTATTTCCTTTAGGGGGGAGTTTTTCGGTTTCGAAAACTTGTCTTTTCGTACCTGATTGTCCTATTCTGAAGCTTTAATGCTTTGTCTATCGTTTATGTATTGTTTTGCGATCGAACTAATCGATTTTGTTTGGATTCTGCTTTGTTTTTCTCCGAGGTTCAGTTGAGGGAACTTTGGAAGACTCAGAGCAATTGTTTGAGGAGAACTTTGTTTGCGAAGCTGGAACAGCTCGAGGTTAGGGCAACTTACATATATATTAGCTATGATTGCATGATAGGCGTCGATAAATTCGACTTATGCTTTGCTATGATATTGATTATGATGATGGTTTATTGTTATGAATGTTTTCATAACTTATGATGTGATGTTGTGTTGAATTGAGCGTTTTGACGCGACTTCGGAGTGGAGATTCATTGATCTGGTGATCTTTGATATTTTGGGTTGGATGAGCAACCCTAGGCAAGTTCAAATGAGGGGTTTGAGACCTAGCCTGGTTGGTATTTGTTGGTTTACTTAGACTTTCCCCGGGAAACTTCTTTTGGGTGGTTGGTTTTCGGAAAACGTAGAAGGATTAGAATTTCGAAAACTAAAGACTTGGGAAACCTAGATTTTGAGAAATAAACTCATAACCTGACTAATCTGAATTGAAATCATTTTTATTAATGTTTAAGTATAGGAAAACTGAAGGGGAAAATAGTTACGAAAGACGGGGAAAAGTCGACCTTTGTTGTGAGTTATTGGAATTGGGGAAAGCCACTAAGGTGAGCTATGGTGATGATTGAAAGTCACCGAGTACTTTACGTACTCTTGTTGATGGGGTTGTGTTGTATTGACCGACACTAATCCCTTGGGTTCTCTTGTTGTTGGAGCGGTGTTGTATTGACCGACACTTAGCGCTCATGTTGTTTGGGCTGTGTTGTATTGACCGACACTAGACCCTTGTGTATTTTTGTTGGTGGAGCTGTGTTGTATTGACCGACACTTACTCCGAGTTGTGTTGTATTGACCGACACTAACTCATGGGTTTGTTGAGATTGGGTTGTGAGCTAAACACTTTCGTGGTAAGGGCGATTCGTTGTTTGGCTAACCACGTTGCATTCAATCGGGTGAATAACGGGAATGGTTCACCTGTGCATATCATGGTGAATAACGGGAATGGTTCACCTTGCATAAATGATGAATAACGGGAATGGTTCATCATATGGTGAATAACGGGAATGGTTCACCAAGGATGAATAACGGGAATGGTTCATCCAGGATGGATTTCATCCAGGATGGATAACGGGAATGGTCCATCCATAGTGAAGAACGGGAATGCTTCACTTGTGGCGAACGGGAACGCGTCACAAATCCGGATTCATATTGTGCATTTCACGCATACATTCATGCTGACTGAGACTGTGTGCTGTTTGTTTATTGAAGCAATGTTAGAGTCATAACATGCTAGGATTACTTATATGCTTATATAACAACTTATATATATACCCTGTCACATGTTGAGTGTATATGTACTTATTGCTGTGAGTTGACCCTAGCGCCTTGGCTTTGTTTGTATGTTTGTGTTTGGGCGGTCGGCCTGCTGCCAGATGTCGATGGTCGACTGGTTCTCGGTGGTCTCTCCCTCGGGGGGGATCAGATATGAGCTGCAGGATCGGGATGCCTCACCGCTTGGGTGATCGATGTTGCTGGTCACCGGCGACGTATCGGGGAAGGGTCATGGAGGACCGGACTGACGAGCGTGGACGTCTGACGAAAGGAGTTCTAAGGCGCATGGAGTTGAGCTTCAACTTGCCGACTTCAGATCGTTGTGGGTTTGGCACTGGGAGGTTAGGTTTGGGCAGGCGTCATGTTTTGTGTAGAGCTCTGATTCGTTTTGCTTTTGGGATCCGGTAGGTTTCCGACGCATGACTTTTCGTGTGGTTCTCTTACTGAGGGATCACAGTGAGTCAGTTGGACCATAGGGGTCTTTGCTTAGGCCATATTGAGGCCGACTTTCTCCTAGTGGTTTGTAATTATAATTTTCTCACTTACACTTCTGGGTCTGTATATATTTGCCTACGGGCACACTGCTTTGGAGTCACTGCGAGTGCGCGTGACATGGAGTGCAGCTGAGGCTGTACATGTATATATGTTGTATATCGGTTAGTTTAGTAGTTGGGTTTTGTCTTTACTTCCTTATCGTTTTGATTTAAAGGAAAGAAAACGAAAAAAAAAATTACCTGTTTTCCGCGTAAAGATTATTTTTGGTTACTAAAGTGACACCTGGAAATCGGGGTGTTACATCCACTACAGACTTCCAGAACCACTCCAGTTCTGGGACAAGCCCCAGTTTTCCGAGGAAAACCGACACGTTGCTTCTTGACTAAATGAAGTGTATTTCGTGCAAAAACTCATACATCAAAACATTCAAATTTGAGACCACTCTAGCCCCAAATATATAACATAATTTATCGCCAAATTTCATAATGAAAATCACACCAAAATTGCACAAATAACACTTCAATATAATTATCAAATCATTCACTATTTCACCGACAAACTAGTAACACAAAATCACCAAATGTCTCACATCAATTACTAGGACCAATTCCATAATCATTCCTATAAATAAGCAGAAACATAGCAAACTTGCAGATAGTTCTGGTAGGGCTGAGCATGGGTTGGTTTCGGGCGGGCCCGGGTGAAAGATGTCGGGTTTGGGTGGATTTTAATCGAACATATTCAAGGCCGTCTCCGACCGAATCAGGGATCGGATAACTCGGGTGCGGGTTGAGTTGGTGGACGGGTCGGACGGGTCGGTTTTCACGGGTCAAGTGAACAAGGGAAGAGGAAGGAAAACAAGAAGAACCAACATGGAAGAGAAGAGGAGCAGTGGTGAGCCGGCGACTATGCTTCGCCTCTTCAAGCCGCACCGGTGAGGAAAGTAGCGGAGGAGAGAGGAGGAGCAGCGGCGAGTCGCTTCGTCTCTTCAAGCCACACCGGCAATGAAAGCAACGACGGTGAGAGAAGGAGCAGCAACAGAGATGAAGAAAGGAGGAATGGATCTCAATAGCTTGCTTCTCCACTACCATGAATGGCTTCCAGTGGTGTTCGAAGCTTATAGCAGTTAGAGGAAAATGGTAGAATGACACAATGAATGACTTTCGACAGTTTTAGAACGTATGAGGGAAAATGGAAAGTAGAGAAAACTAGAAAAATAAAAGGCTTCTGATGTGGGGATGAAAAGATGATGAGAGATGCATGGGTGAAGGGAGAGAAGAAGAGACCTTAACTTTTTCTGAAACTGAAACGTGATGCAGTGGGTAAAGTGTTTCCATCTACAACTTTTTAATTCTAAAAAAATAGAGACTTGACATTGACTTGAATTTTGATAAGACACAGCTTTGAAAAACTTGTACAATGCACAGAGCATTAAATACACGCAGCAGTGCTTTTTAAAATTCATACTATGTAGAATCGGTCGGGTGCGGGCACCGACGAAACAAAAATATTGAACCCGCACCCGCCCAAACAAAACCGTACCTACTCACATCTTTCACCCGCACAACCCATGACCCGTATTTATCCGCCCGAGAAGCTTTGTTTGGTACCGGGTTGGTCGGGTTATGGTCGGGCCCGGGTAAGATGCTCAGCCCTAAGTTCTGGTACTAAACGAGCAGTCCAAAAATTATGAAAATTTTACTAAACATAGCCCTATACGTTAGCTTTCATATAAAATTGGTTTTACCCAATTTGGAATTCTGTAGAGAGAGTTATGGTCTCTACAGCACAGGCTGTTAGGTTGTCTGCGAGTAGAAACAGAGTGAACTTGCAGATAATTGTGGTATTGAACCAGCAATCCAAAAATTATGAAACTATTACCCAATATAACCCTATGAGTTAGATTTCATAGGAAATTGGTTTCACTCAATTCGGAATTCTTTAGAGAGGGTTATGATCTCTACAACACAGGCTGCTAGGGTGTCTGCGGGCAGAAACAGAGTGAACTTGCAGATAATTCTGGTACTGAACCCGAAATCCAAAAATTATGAAAATATTACCCAACATAACCTTATGAGTTAGCTTTCATACAAAATTGGTTTCACTCAATTCGGAATTCTGTAGAGAGAGTTATGCTCTCTACAACACAGACTGTTAGGGTATCTGCGGGCAGAACAGAACCCAAATTTCCCCAGAACCTCAATTTCGCCCAAAATCAATTTTGCCCACCACAATTTAACACTCAACACAGTATCTCAGTTCTGAATTTTCAAAGAAGTTTGGGGTTCCTTCATGTTAAACTCAACCTCTGTTATACTACAATTATACAAGGTAAATTCAAACCCTTACCTTCTATAAAGATCAAAGTCTAGGTTTTTTTCTCTTTTCTCCTCTCCTTGCTTTTCACGTGTTCTCTTTGTCTGCTAACTTCTCCAATTATCAAATTCTGATTTCTCTCTTTCTAATTCACTCCTAACCCTTAAATAGTCTTACAATGGGCCACACTCCCAACTACTCACTTAAAACCTAAAACTCTTATTTATCTATATCACATAATCACTTAATTACCTAATAAAATCACTTAATGACCTTATCATCTAATTAAATCACATAATCACATAATCATCTAATTAAATTACATAAATTATCAAATTATCATATAACATAATAATAATTAAAATAAAATAATAAATAACCTAATAACGAAAAGTGGGGTGTTACATTCATCACTCTAACGTTAAAAAATGGACGACATGGCTGTTAAATGTCATGTCAACATCCTACATGGCTTGACACATCATTAAACCTTGTACCAGCAAATCAAACACATTACCAGGTAAGCTACACAATTAATTCGTAAAATCATGAACAAAGTTTTATTTATATCATGCATATTCATCATCCTTTTTCAAAAACATCATCTTCCCCTTCTTCTTCATACCCACATAATCCAGGATCACCTACATGAAAATTTTGTTAAGTTCAAACACTAATACATCGTTTATCTTTTGAATGATAGCAATTTTCAAGAGTATAAGTGAAATGGTTACAAATTTCATGTGAATTATATTTCAGGAAATAACACTTATAACTCACATCGCTCACTGTCAGGTGATTAAGTGCAAAACAATGCAAGAATACAATCCACACAAGAAAAGAAAGGTCAAAGCTACAAGACAGTCTGCACAAACGAAGAAAGTCAAATCTGCTTGATCGTCTACCCGAGAGAAGACTACAATCAAAGAATATTTTCATCGTCTATCTCAAAGTTGACCAATGGGAGAAATTTCTAGAGAAAGAGCGTCATCTTCAAATTGGAGAAATCTCTCTAACATTCCTGTAGAGAAAATCAAGTGCCAAGAATCACGTGATATTCTATAAAGCACTATGCTCAAGGAAACAAGTATATCGTTGTCTAAATCAAGTTTCATTTTTCTCTCACAAAGGACTGGAACAAAGCTCAATGTGCTAGCTACCGACTGACAAGATACATTTTGTAGCAGCAAGTCTCAATCAAAGGACACAACGCATTTAATGCACCTGATGAGAAGACTGTTTGATCTAACGGCTAGAACTTGAAGTGCTGCATACACTCAAACGACTATAAAAAAACCCTAGAATCACTTCAAAAGGAAGACTTGAAGATTTTCAGAAGAAGAACTCCAACACCATAATTTCAACAACAATCAACTTTCTATCTAAATAAGAAATTTTCATCAAGCAAACAAGAAAGAAAAGTCCCCACATCGTCTGAGAGAAATTCGTAAGAGTCAAATCCTTATCCCACACTCTGTAGATCTAGAACTCAAAGTACATCACAGAGTCAAATCTTATTCAATACTTTGTAGTTCTTGTCCTTAAAATTTTCTACTATCCTTCTTGTGCGAAGAGAACGTTGTAAAAGTAAACGATCTTGAAAAAGATTGTTAGGAGAAGTATTGTATAATACTTGGTAAATGTGAAGTCCTTAGAATACTTGTTTAGGAGGTGTCTTTGATGTGAACACCTAATTTTGTCCTACTTTTAATAAAATTAATTTAATATAAAAAATAGCACTCAAAATTATTATAATAGTAATTAATTAAATAATTTCAGAATTATAATATTAATTAAATAAATAAATACGAAAATAAATAATAAATACCAAAAATAAATTAGATTATTCTTGATGGGTTTTTCTTCCTCTCCAAGGATGGTGAGGAATGATTTACATTTCTTTCAAGTATATAGCACCTGCCGTGGTTTACTCCCTTTGTTACTAATCAAATCACAACCTTCCAAATATAAGTTTAATTATGTAATCTTTCCTTTTAAAATTAAAGTAACGTAACCTGTTCTTTTTAAAATAACATAATCTCTTAATGGATGGTTGTTTTTATATATATTAAAATACACCTACCAATTCAAATGATTTATTTTTCTACAAGATACCTTAATATACCAAATCTTTTCAAAAATTAAAAAACACAAACCAGAAAACCATCAAGAACTGCGTGGTTTTGAATTCTCCATCGCACTTTGGAGATACGTTGGAGCGAGCATCAACAACCGTCAAGCCAAAATTGTAAATAATTTTTTTTCTTTTTCTTTTCTCTTAATAGAACATAAAATAATCTTTAGTCAAAATCATTCTCTTATGGGTAAAACAAATTTTTAGAAAGCTTAGAGATTTTGCATGATTAACCATTTGAAATGGACGCTTAGGGTGCTAGTATCTTTCCTACGCGTAATCGACTCCCGGATCCAACTCTGATTGCGAAGATCATAAGTTTATGGGTTTTCTGATGTTTTCCCACTTTAAAAACATTGGTGGCGACTCTTCTGAATTCTAATGTTTGTAGCGCTGTCCCGTCGCAGTCCTGGTTGCGACAGTTGGCGACTCTACTGGGGATTACACTTCGAGAGTCAGGCCTGTCATGATTAATTGTGTGATTTTCTTGTTAGCTTTATTTGTTTTACCCCATTTTCTTAATTTTAATCTTGTGAACCCTAGGATAGATGACCTTTTTATTTGGATATTTGTGTTTTCTGTTTTTTTGCCGGTAGGGTAGTAATCGGGATAAAGGTTTGTATGCTCCCTACACACACCACACTAATCATGTTTGTTACACATTTTGGGCTCTCTGCCCGAGTCCTGGAACAACCATAGGATGAGAAGGGGACCCCAGTGATGGCATGTGAGCTATGCTCCCTGACAGTCACTGGATACCCGCCCAGATTTCTACTGCCATTATGGGCTTACCACATGTAAACTTTGGTTCCTTGTGGTTTAGGTCATGATGACAGGTTCAATTTGGGGACCTTTTCAGTTGAGAGAATTTTAGACCCCTCCTTAAGGTAGCACCCAAATAGTCTGGCCATAGTATTGTCATCCATAGGATTTACCCTAATAGGACACATAGGAGCTTATTCTATTTTTTTTATCCCTAAAAATTAATAATGTAAATACTGTATATATCATGTTACATACTATTAATTCCTTTTTCTTTTTTTTCCTACGAAAGGTAAGCTTGGAGGTTGGCATTGATTTTGATAAAAAAAACGAAATGGAAAATTTTGAGAATACTAGCACTCCTCCGAAAGAAGATTTTAAGGTGATGACAAGCTCCAATGAAGAACAAATTATGAATGCCAACCTCCTTCAAGCCAAGAAAGACCACGAGGCGCTTCAAGCACAATACGTCGAAAGTCGCGACGAGTGTGCCATTTTATAGAAGAAACTTGATATGGTGAGAGATCAATTGATAACTTGGGGCCCGGAGTTCTTACGTCGCCTCTGCGAAGCAAATGAGGAGATGTGCTCCAACCCTTTCTGGGAACCATTGCCTGCTGTGGGTGAATTCATGAGTCTGTGTGAGTATATGGCATCAGGGCTTAAAAGAAAGAGAGATGGCTAGTAGAGTTGATACAGTCTAGAGTTCATGTATTGTAATGGCAAATCTGATGTATGAACAAATTTTGCATTAATAAAATTTCGAGCTTATCTTCGTGTCCACTTCTCAAGATATTGCTAGTATGCTCAAGACACAATCTATGTGGAACTCCCCCTAGATTGATTGTCAACCATATCTACTATCATATAGATCGCGCACCTTCTGATGGGATATGGGTTCTATTTGGACTTATCAAGTTCAGCGCCAACCTACCTAGTAACAACATCGTAAGATATATAGAATTAAATAAATAGCTTAAAAATGTTTTATTTTATAGAAACAAAAAGTGTATCTTTGGCATCCTTACAGGACCCGGTCTCAGGCTAAGATCATGGATGACCTTGAACGCAGCAATGCAGAGTTAATGGAGGAAGTGAATCAGCTTAAGGAACAAATGTCCAAGCTAATGAAGTTTATACAAGAAGCTGCGAAGAAGGACAATGAAACGCTGTCATCCACTCCTGACTATCCACCTGGCTTTTCTCCTGCCCATGCTCAAGGGGTAGTCATGCCGCTGACAGTGCAGTCTAACAGGTCCTTCCAACAAGTTTCTCAGCCGCACGATGTCCAATTTCCCCTTTATGGCCTTCCTCCAAGCTATACACCGCCTTTTGTTGTCGACCACATATACAGTAACCCACCGACAACTACCCAGCTTGGCCCGACTCAGTCATAGGGTCCGCTCAACAATGCCATGGGAGTACCATATGCCAATGTCCCTCCATATGTTGTCGCACCAAAACAGGTGCCACTCCCAAATATCAGCCAACAAGACATGACTCACGTCTATTATCCCTCGCACTCCCTAACCGTTCATGTGCCAAATTACTCGGCTGAGGTGGACCAACAACACCCCACTCCGCCAACACCTCGCGCTGTTGAAGACGACAAACCCAAAGGAAGGTTGCAGTTGCTGGAGGAAAGAATGCGAGCCATGGAAGGTGGAAATCATTGTTTTAGTGATGCATCAGGATTGTGTCTTATCCTAGATATTGTGATTCCCCCAAAATTCAAAGTCCTAGAGTACAATAAGTACAAGGGGACTACTTGTCCGAAAAGTCATTTGGTTGGAGGGGCACTGAATTGGTACATGCATTTGGAGCGACCCCACATACTCAGTTGGGGAGACTTAGCGGACGCATTCTTGAAGCAGTACAAGTACAATGCTGATATGGCTCCTGATAGGATGCAGCTCCAAACCACCTTGAAAAAAGAAAGTGAAACTTTCAAGGAATACGCCCAACGGTGGAGAGAGCTGGCATCTCAAGTAGAACCTCCCTTATCTGAGAAAGAGATCATATCGATGTTCATCGAAACTCTTCAACCCCCATTTTATGATAGGATGGTCGAAAGTGTGTTGTCGAATTTCTCAGACATGGTTATCATCGGTGAGAGAGTAGAGCATGGTATGAGAATTGGGAGGATTCTTGCAAATCACTCTGCAACCAGAAACATGAAGAAACGTGCTCAAAATTCTGGAAAGAACAATGAAGGGGAAGCTAATGTCGTCACTGCCTACCAAACCTCGTAGTGGTATCAACCAACTCCACCCCAATCTTCCAACATAAAACCTCCACACCAAAACTCATCGCAAGACCAGGATCCCAGGTCCACTAATAACCAAAGAAACAAAGACAGGGTCCAGTTCGACCCCATTCCTATGACCTACACAGAGCTCCTGCCCCAACTTATCAAAGGTTCCTTGGTGGTTAATTATCCCTTGGTGCCGGCCCAACCTCCATATCCTAGGGGATATGACCCCAATGCTAAGTGTAACTATCATGCTGGATCTATCAGGCATTCCACCGAGAAATGTCTTGCATTTAAACATAAGGTGAAAAAGTTGATCGATGCGAAGTTGCTGAATTTTGCTGAAAAAACAAATATTGGGAACAATCTCCTGCCAGGTCACAGCGTGAATGCAATTGGGGAAGATTCTGAGCCACTGTAACGCCCCAATTTCTCAACTGAGGAGTCACATTAGTAACCTAACAAGTCTAAGGACTATTTCGTAATCCTAAGAAAACACGATAATTTTTTTTCTCTTCAAAACAAAACACAGTTTAATACATAACATAGTCTTAATTAAACAACCCGTTCCCGACATATAATAATAGTGTATTACAATAGCATAAGCAAGTTTCCAAAATAAGTACGCACACTTAAACAGCGGCGAAAACAGGGTTTTAGTAGCAGAGTTTTCAGATAACGAAGAAGGCTCAAAGCATAAACTACTAAGAGGAAACTATACAGCTTCTTCCATCCTTGCTCCGCCGGTTACTATCCCTCCTCCATCTCAGCATGGCTAAGCATCGCCAGAAGGCTCTTCATCGCCTAATAGCGTTAAGCGCCCAAATAACAAGTAGCAAATAGAAAAGGGTTAACTCCATGCAATTACCATGTATAAAAGAGAAAATCATGCTATTCAAATTTAATTACCTAGCATGGTAAATAAACTAGCAACTTAAGTTAATCCAGATATCAACAAAACCAGCAATATAACTAAACTCATATATCAACAACTTAACATAGATTAACTCAGATAATAATAACCTCAACAACATATCATCAAATCAGATATCAATAAACCAATAACTAAAATCCAACAACATAGGGTCAGGTGTTAGTTCCCTATAATGCAACTATATGCTGCTACCAAAATGGATCGATCAATAACATCTCGCAAGACGGGACAATCACGCGGGACCACACCCCACCTCATCGCCACTTTAGAACATCTCGCAAGATGGGACAATCACGCGGGACTACACCCCACCTCATCGCCACTGTATAACGTCTCGAAGGACGGGACAATCACGCGGAACCACACCCCACCTCATCGCCACTGTATAACGTCTCAAAGGACGGGACAATCATGCGGGACCACACCCCACCTCATCGCCACTTAAAGACCAAGCCCTATATGCCAAGTCAATCAACAACAATGCCCAAACCAATGATTTATTCGGAGTAACCACATGTTATTCCTATTATTAACGAACATAACTCAATTCAATTGCATACCAACTCAGTTCAATGACAGAAACCAGTAAACGGCCGAAGCCTCTCAGAAAATGGAGACACACGTCTCAATAAGTTCACTCGGCCAAAGCCTCCAGAAAACATTTTCCCAGTTCAGCATAATAATCATAATCCAATGCCAATCAATATAAACATCTTCATCTCAAACGCAGGCAGTGCGATAAAAGCAGGCAAGACTCAAAGACACGCTAAAACTGAGTTACCCTTACCTTCGTGAGTAGAAGTTGTGCATGGAAATTGCGAAACTAGAACAAAGAAACGCAATCATCAACACAATCCTAACTAGGAGCAACACGATCTAATAATACGAATCGAAATCGTAAAGAAAGCTTTTAAAGCTTCAGAGTTCACATTTGGGCACGAATGGACAACGGAGACTTCGTTCGCTAAAAGAAGCATAACTCGAGCTACAGAACTCGGAATGACACGAAACCGGAGCCAAAATTTCGACAATCGAAAGAGCTACGCTATAGCTCAGGTCATAGAGACCCAAACATTAATTTTGGACACACTACCCTAACAAACAGGTTTCGGCCACTCTCAAAAATAGGGTTTCCGAACTTTTTCTTCGATCTAAATCAATTCCTGGGTATTCTAAGGCGATATCTAGGCCAGGGAAACTCTCAGAAAAATTATCGGATCGAAAACTAGAACAGGGGAATTTTGGTCAAGATTTTTAGCTCGGAAACTCAAAATCAGAATTTCGAAAAATAAATTGGATGAGGTCGATACCAACGACGATTATGACGACTAATCCTACTGACGCTAAGCTCAGTCGAGAGTTTTTGACTCGAAAAGCTGAACCTCAGCACAAAATGGGTATTTTGAGCAGAATTGAAGTTCTGCGGCGATTCGACGAGATTCGGTGAAATGTAATCCGCTAAACATGCTCTTGGGCACGCAGGGAATAAGTTTAGACAGAGAAATCAAGTTATTTGGACAGTTTTACAAAAAGCTCAAAACTTTGAGCACTGAAAGACATAGAGAAAAACGACAGAATTTACGATCAGAGGTAAGGAAAAGCATCAGTACCTCGAGGCCTACGCGTAGCAACGAACTGTGCGACGATCAGACAAGAATCGGCGAAAATCTTTTTCTCCTTCTTCCTCCTTGAAACCCACGGCCGTGTGTGTGTGTTGGTGGTGACGTTTTTTTTTTTTTTCATTTTTCAAGCTATTTATAGAAAATGGAAAACGCGGGAAATGAATATTTCGCGATTCCGATTTTTCCTGCACATTCCTCCGTGAATTCTAAGAAAGGTTTTGGCGACAGAATTCCAGAACTCAAAACAGGTTTCTCAGAATTAAAGTAAACGATCCAAAGTGGGTGTAAATCTATTTTACCCGAAAAACTACTTTTTGCAGTTGATGTCGGATGAGAAAACTTCTTTCTGAAGAAAGATTAGAAAATTCGAAAGAAATAGGTGTACGCGTGTGGAATCTTTAATTAAAGCTCCGAATAGAAAAAGTCTGTATCGACAGTTTACTTAAAGGTTCTTGAGCTAACAGGAACTCGGTTTCGGCAAACTTCCGAGAATCGAAATCGATCGTTCGTACAGTCCAGGGTTTCTTGTCGAAACACTCGTCATGGAAAGGAATAAGATAAGTTCTTATATTCCTCTGAATATTTTTGAATATCGTTTCTACAGTGCTTTAAGAGCAAATTAGCCATTTACTAACGTTTTCGCCCTAAGGCGGAAGTGAATGAAACTCATGTTATAACCTATAGTGAATTTAGTAATATTCTATGTCGTTTCCTAAATTTTCTTCTTCATAATACTGATCCAAACGTCACACACAAGTTAAGTTCCTCTCACGCTTACACATAATCCTATGCGTGAGTTGGAAATTAATTATTTATTTAATTCTAAAATCTTGGGTCTTACAACCACGCTTGGTCAGAAGCGTGGAAGATGTTAGGACTCCGTTGAAGCTCATCTTTATTGAAATGTGCAAATGAGGAATGATCAAGGGGAGTCTCGATGAGGTGCAAATGTGTGGTTTCCACCCTGGTGCTCCTCATCACATCCAGGAATGTAATGTGTTCAGAGGGTTATTGCAAGACCTTATGGATCATAAGATAGTGAGGATAGGCCAATATGGGGCCGACCATGTTGTGACAATGAATGAGGGACAGATCCCGATCTTTCAAAATCCCCTGGTTATCCATTATACCAGGAGTATAACCACTCTTATTTCAGGTGAACAAAAGACCATTATTGAACAAGTGGACGAGACTAGCAAAGTCCCGCTACAAGAGATGTTTGTTGGTAGTTCTGCAACTGCTCTGGTTTCTACCAATCCCAAGTCGATCACCATCAAACTACCAGCTCCATTTCCATTCAAAGGTAGCAAGGAAGTACCATGGAAATATGATTTTAAGATCGAAAATGGCAGTTCTGATACTCCAGCTATTACAAAAATTGTTGACACCATGGGAGTGACCCAAAGCGGACGTGTTTATGCACTAGAAGAGGCATAAGAGACCTCATTTCAGACACTAGAAATTGCCAGTGCAGTGTACGTGAATGAAGAAATGTATGGCCTGAAAGTACAATTGTCAGATGCTTCTTTGATGGTCGCTAAAGTAATGCTCGAAGGAGGAAAGCTTGGAACAAGTGAAAAAGGGATCGTTGAAGTTCTAAATCCATTTGAAAATAAGGACCGATATGGGCTAGGCTACAAACCCAATAAGGATGACAAGAAAATGATGGCTAGCCAGGTTGGAAAATCATGAACCAAAGACGGAGAGACTCACCATCTGCAATCTGTTTGAGACATTTTGAAGTGCTGGTTTTGAATTTCTAGGCCCGATATCTGCGGCAGAAGAAGTTGTTCCAAGAATCCAACATGCTGATCTAATCTGTCCATGTGCACCAAATGAAAATCTCAATAATTGGAGGGATGCCGAACTTTCTATGGTTTACAAATTTGTTCCAAAGTAATTGCATAATGATTGTCCTTTGCTTTGCCCAAAGCTTAGGATATCTTGAACATTTTGTGTTGGGTCATCATGTTTCCCGTTGATTTATAGTATTGATAAAATGCATTTTGAATTTCCACCATTATCTCTTCTTTTACTTTGCTGCACTTTTCTTTGTCTTTGCTTAAGCCTTTTGTTGTTAATGTTTCTTCTTATCCCCTCGCTTTGATTTATAACTAACAACAATGCAGGGCTAAGAGTGATGTCCTCGAGGGTGACAGTGCTAGTGTAATATCGCCTTATTTTGACTGCCCCATTAATCAAGCTGACGAGGAAACAAGAGATGAGGATGAACCTCCCCTTGAACTTTTGAGAGCAGTCGAGGCCGCGAATAAGAACATCAAAAAGACTGTGCAGAAAATGGTAGTAACATATAGAGATTGGCACGACTTGCTCCTTTTCACCTTGCATTTGCACTTCAACTGGGGCAACACCATTTTCTTTAGTGTATGGGATGGAGGTAGTCTTACCAATTGAAGTTGAGATCCCATCACTAAGAGTGTTGATGGAAGCTAAGCTAGAGGAGGCTGAACGGGTCCAAACCCGATTAGACCAATTAAATCTCATCGATGGTAGAAGGTTAGCCGCTATATCATAAAAGCATGAAAAGAGCCTACAAAAAGAACGTGCGTCCCAAGAAGAAGAAGAAGAAGAAGAAGAAGAAGAAGAAGAAGAAGAAGAAGACGGGCATGGTTTTGATCTTGGGATAGCTCTTACGAAGGTAGAAGTCTTGGCTATGGCAAAAGAGATGCTTTTAGAGAGGGTCATCTGGGCAATCAAGAAGTTCAACGCGGCTGTTTAATGGACAGGCAGAATGAGACGAAGTAAAGCTAGCACTTCTCATCCAAGGGGGTGTCTTCTTAGTACTCTACCATCGCCCACATATCTTTCCTCTTGTACCTTTCATTCATTTGATGAATAAATTGACTTTTTCCAACACGATTTACCTTTTGAATACTAATAAACTCCTTTTCATCTGATAACCCTTGTATTCGTTTTGCATTTCATTATTACTATGCATTAAAGGGAAGCATGTTGTAGCCTATAAATGCATCATTTTGGGAAAATTCTGTGAGCCTTGTAAGCTTGGCAAAGTCTGAGTCAAGAAGACAGACGGTTAGACCACATGAAATTTTAGCAATGACATACTGCCAAGGTTGTTTGATTCAGAGTCCAGCAGCAACAGGTGACATGTAGACTTGTGGAAGTGGAAAACAGGGGCAAATGCTGCGTTCTAGCTCATCCTGGGTTCCTTGGATGCCTGATGCCTGTTCAAAAAATATATATATATATAAAAAATCAAAATCAAAATTAAAAATAAAAAACCATAGGTCAGGTAGATGACGGTAATGGGTCACCAAAGGCACACGTAGTGGGCCATCTTCCAGTTAGGATACATGTAGTGAACTCGCTCAACGACGCACACAGTGAGCCAAAATCTCTCCAGGGTACACGTAGTGGACCCACTCAAAGACCACGTAGTGGTTTCACATCTCTTTTCGTTTTTGGAAGACCACGCAGTGGTTCCGTAGCTTGTAATCTTTTTCGGAAGACCACGTAGTGGTTCCGCATCCAATCAGGATGCACGTAGTGCATCCGCTCTAAGGCGCATGTCCATCATCAAGTCAAGGGTACACGTAGTGAGCCCGCTCAAAGGGACACGTAGTGGGCCATCATCCAGTCAGGGAGCACGTGGTGCACCCGCTCAAAAACCACATAGTGGTTTCGCATCTCTTTTGTTTCGGAAGACCACATAGTGGTTCCGCATCAAGTCAAGGGTACACGTAGTGTACCCGTCCAATGGCGCACGTAGTGCGCCAAGGTCAATCCATGGTACACGTAGTGTACCCCGCTCAGAGACCACGTAGTGGTTTCGCTTATCTTTTCTTTTTATTTTTCGGAAGACCACGTAGTGGTTCTGCAACTCTATTCTCTTTCGGAAGACCACGTAGTGGTTCCGCAGCTCTATCCTTTTTCGGAAGACCACGTAGTGGTTCCGCAACTCTTTTCTCAAGAGACCACATAGTGGTTCCTTATTTCATTTCTCTTTTTCGGAAGACCACGTAATGGTTCCGCAGATCTATTCTTTTTCTCAAGAGACCACGTAGTGGTCGCCTATCTCGCTTTTCTTTTTCGGAAGACCACGTAGTGGTTCCGCCATTTATTTGAGTTTTTGTTTCTCGGTCTCATGTGCACTTAGTCACTTTGACCATGGAGTTGTGGGACAAAATTAGAGTTCATATCTTTACTTTTATTTTATCATAGCAATTTGATAACCTTTAATTTGTTACTCATATCGCCTATGAAAAATAACAAGTAAAGAAGGGCAACTGTGAACACCTAATTTTTTTCTACTTTTAATAAAATAAATTTAATATAAAAAATAGCATTCAAAATTATATTAATAGCAATTATTTAAATCATTTCAGAATTATAATATTAATTAAATAATTAAATACGAAAATAAATAATAAATAATAAATACCAAAAATAAACTAGATTGTTCTAGATGGCTTTTCTTCCTCTCCAAGAATGGTAAAGAATGATTCCCAAGAATATTCTAGGAGTGGTGAGAAAGAAACCCTAGACACACTATAAATAGAGAGGGGTTTTGTGTGGTGAGATCATGTTGAGAGAGAGAGGCAGAAAGAGAGTGTAAAAAACAGAGTGACCACTTTTTGGGGTTGTAGTTTCACCTTTGAAAATTGCATGAGTATTGAAATGTAATGTTTTTTTAATTCCATATTTCTGTGCGAATCTGGAAAATAAATAGCTTGTGTTGAATTATTAAAAGTGATTTTGCATGATTAAAAGGGGATTTTGTACTGTGAATGTCAATTTTCACCATGTCTGGATATGCTGCCGTCCAGGGGCGGAGGCAGGGAGTGGCTTGCCTGTGCCATGGCCACACCCAAGATTTTACAAATCTCTTATAAAAAAATTAGCTTTTGTATTGTTGAAAACCCACAACTGTTTCTTCTTCTCTGTTGTTCTATTTTCGTTCTTGGCCCCGGTGAGATCAAATTGCTGGCTCTGCCACTGCTGTCGTCGACTTCCGTTTTCAAGCCTCATTGCCATCCGCTCTTCTTTTATTTTTTTGTTTCCTTGTCGTCACTGTTTTGCCAAAGGGATACATTTTATTTTTCTTTCCAACATGGGATTGGTTTTTTTAGAAAAAAGATATGATTCTTACATAGAATATATTTCTCACAAGTATATAATACATGTCGTGATCTTATTCTCCTGTAAGTTATCAAAACACAAATCTTCCCAATATCAATTTAAAATGACGTGATTTCTTAATACTTGACTGGTTTTGTATATAATAAAATACACCTACCCATTTAAATGATCTATTTTCTACAAAAAAAAAAATAAGATATCTTAATATATCAAATATTTTTAAAATAAAAAACACAAACCAACAAAAAATTATCAAGAACTACGTGGCTTTGAATTCTCCATGGCACTTTGGGGATACATCGAAGTGGGTATCAACAACCGTCAAGCCAAATTTATAAATAATCTTTTTTTTCTTAATAAAATATAAACTAATCTTTAATTGAAATCATTTTCTTGGGGTGGAATAAATAAAAAGCTATTTTCTTTCACACAATTAATTAGGGTAACCATTTCTAAATGGACGCTTAGGGTGCTAGTACCTTCCCTACGCGTAATTGGCTCCAGGACCCGTTTTGGTTTCGAAGACTATATTCATATGAGTTTTCTAACGTTTTCCCTCTGTAAAAAATGTTGGTGGCGACGCTTCTGCATTCTAATGTTTGTAGCGCCGTCCCACCGCAATCCTAGTTGCGACACTTGATAATACTTGGTTAGGAGAAGTCCTTCATAATACTTGGTGAGGAGAAGTCTTGTAGGATACTTGGTTGGGAGAAGTTCTGTCTAATACTTGGGGTAGGAGAGAAGTCCTTGATACTTGCTTAGTGAAATCTTGGTTAAGCCAAGGACTGGACATTGTCCCACCGCAAGTGGGTGAACAAAGATATATTGCATGCGTCTCTATTGTTCATCTATTTACTATTTTACCTATTGCATATAACGTTTTTGAAAAACTTATAATCGTTTGAAAACTCAAAATTTTATTAGAACACAATTCAAACCCATTTCTTGTGTTAATTTATTGCATTTCAAATTTTGGTTGAAACAAAGGAATATTCTTCACCATATTGGATCTAAGACACATCAAAAGTTACCAATTTCAGACTAAGACCTTCAATTGCAACATTTTCCAAACTATTGCTCCTGAAAGAAAGAAAGAAAGTCATACTCAACTCCCCCAATCCTAGAAAACCCACACCCACTTCTACCCCCTTTTCCCACCTTCGAAGACCTCACGACCACCACCATTATCCCATGACTTCCATCACCAAGTCATCACACTACTAGATCAAAAATCAAACCCTCTCACACTCCTCAAATTTGAAACCATGGGAATCACACACGTGGGAAAAACCAACTTTTTCTCATGTTCATTTTTGTCTTGTTGGAGTACGAGGAAGATGAAGAAAACTCTAGGGTATGTGAAATTGTATGGAATGGAATCAATTCATCTGCAGTGGAGAATGAACAGTGGTATTAGAAATGCAGTGAATGAAGGAAGAAGAAGAAGAAGAAGAAGAAGAAGAGAAGAGAAAGTTTGGATTTTGGAATTGAGCTCAAGTTGGGCATGTTGCTTTCGTGGTCGAGGAAGAGAGTTTGGCACTATAGATATGACTTTGACTTTTGTTACATGTGTTTGGTTTTTGTAGCTGTGAAACACATAATGGTATTGTTTTCTTCATCTTCTTCAGATGATGGTTTTGGAGAAGCATGATGAATAATCATGATATAAATAAAACTTTGTTTTTTATTTTAACAATTGATTGTCTAGCTCAATTGCTAATGGGTCTGTTTTGCTAGTACAAGGTCCGAGTTTGAATCCCCAAAACAATTTTTTCCAAGTTCTGATTTTGGTTTAATGACGTGTCACGCCACGAAGAATGCTGACGTGGCATTTAACATCCACACGTAGACAAAAAAAAAAAGAGTTGGAACATTAGGGGAGAAAACTCCTTTTTTTAGGCTATTTTAAAACTAGATTCCATACATTAAATGAAATCGTTTATGAGCCTCTCAGAATTTTTAAATGGATTCCCAAGAATGCTTGTTTATCGCCCGGAAGTCCTTTACTAAACCTTTGTAGGTGATGAGAGAAAACTTCCCCGTGCTCCGTAAACAAACCTTATCAATATTATAGTCAAAATTCACGAAATCAAACAAACATTGTTATAAAGACTATAAAAGAGTATTATTCATGCTCTAATTAAGAATCGAGACTTATTCAGTTTTTTCACGATGAGGGGCCATTTTTTGAATATTTTGAAACGTACAAATTTTCAGGCATTGTTCCAAATTTTACCATTTGCAATATAACAACATTTATAATGACTTATGAATATTATTTCTCTTGTATTTTAGTCACACGGTTACTTACAAACGTACTTATGCTGACATAACTTAAGGCGTACATAGGAAATTAAATAATAATTTAATTCCTGAAATTCTAAGTCTTACAATATTCCCCCCTTAAATTAGTTTCGTTCTCAAAATTGTTAAGTTCAAACGTTAGATACATTGTTTATCATATTTTTAAAGATAACAATTTTCAAGAGTATAAGTGTAATGGTTAAAAATTTCATGTGAAATATATTTTAGGAAATAACACTTATAACTTAGATTCCTCACTGTCGATGATCAAGTGAAAGACAATACTAGAGGACAATCCACAAAAGAGAAGAAAGGTCAAAGGTACAAGAAGTCTGCACAAACGAAGAAAGTGAAATCTGCTAGACGATTTGCCCAAGAGAAGACTACACTCAGTAAAGAAATTCATTGTCTATCTCGAAGTTGACCAATGAAGACAATGTCTAGTGAAAAAGCGTCATGCTCAAATTGAAGAAATCTCTAAGACATTCTTGAGGAGAAAGTCAAGTGTCAAGAATCACGTGATACTCTACAAAGTACATTGATCAAGGAAATAAGTACATCGCTATCAAAATCAAATTTCCTCTTTCTCTCACAAAAGGACTGGAACGAAGCTCAATATGCTACCATCAACTAAACAGATACATTTTGTAGCAACAAGTGTCAGTCAAAGGATACAACGCATTTAATGCACCTAACAAGAAGATCGTTTGATCTAACAACTAGAACTCAAAGTTCTCTACATGCTCCAACGGCTATTAACAAACCCTAGAAGTACTTGAAGTATAAAAGGAGGACTTGAACATTTTTAGAAGAAATAAAGTAGAACAAGATTTTCAACGACAATCCACTTTCATCTGAATCAGAAATTTTCATCAAGCAAGCTAGAAAGAAAAGTCCCTACATCGTCTAAGAGAAATAGCTAAGAGTCAAATATGTATACCCAACTCTCTCTAGATCTAGAACTCAAAGTACATCACAGAGTCAGATTGTATCCAATATTTTGTAGTTCATGTGCTTAGCATTTTCTACTATCCCTCTTGTGCAAAGATAACCCGGTAGAACTAAAGGATCTTGAAATATATCTTAGGAGAAGTCCTGAACAATACTTTGTAAAGGAGAAGTCCTTTAGAATACATGGTTGGGAGAAGTCTTGTCTAATACGTGGTTAAGTCTTGTAGAATACTTGGTTGGAAGGAGTTCTATCTAATACTTGGTGTAGGAGAAGTCCTTGATACTTGTTTAGTGAAATCTTAGCTAAGCCAAGGACTAGATGTTTTTATCGCTGCACCAAACGATTGCGAAAACGTTTTGAAAACTCAAGTTTTACAAGAACATAATTCAACCCCCCCCCCCTTCTTTTTTTATATTATTGCATTTCCAAAACTAGAAGTTTAAGAACAGTTCGGGTATTATTCTCTTATCTTATCTTCTAGTTCCCAGGTTGCATCGCCAGTCGCCTGGTTCCAAATGACATTAACCAAAGATATATGTTTGCCCTTCAGTTGCTTGGTCCTTTTATCTCGGATCTTAATCGGTTGAACTTCAAAAGATAAGTTTTCCTTAAGCTAAATTTTTTCTAGGCTCAATGATATCTAATGGATTAGAAATGTACTTTCATAGCTGTGAAACATGGAAGACATCATGGATGTTGGAGAGAAACAGTGGTGGTACGATCTGATAAGCTACTGGTCCCAGACGACGCATAATCTGGTATGATCCAATGACCTTTGGCGTGAGTGATCTGGACTCGATTGCTCTACCCACTCCTATAGTCGGCGTGACACGAAGAAATGCATGATCCTTAGCCTCAAACTCCAAGGTCTATTGTCGCTGATTGGCGTATCTCGTTTGTCTGCTTTGGGAAGTTCTCATCTTTTCTCTACTTTGCATGAACTTTTCTGGCATCTATTGTAGAAATTCAGACCCAACTATCATACTTTCCCCATCTTGGTACCATCACAACGGCAGTTTGAAGGTATGAAAAACACTAGAAATGGGGGGTTTGAATAGGGTTTTGAAGTAAAGATGGTTTCTTTTCGTTTCACGTAAACTCTCGGATTTAAGGACAGGGGAGTAAAGAGTTAAAAGATAAACACACAAGGATTTTATCCTGGTTCTCTTGAAAAAATCCTCAAGCTAATCCAGTCCACCCGTTAAGGTGATTTCTTCCTTCGTCGAATGAAAGTAATCCACTAACCAAAGATTCTTACAACTGCACTAGCACACCTTGGTCAGTGACTAACAATCCTAAGAACTAGCAAAAACCAAGACACACAAGTTGTAGTCTTCTCAAGACTACTGACCTAACCGGTCCCTTAAGGAAATACAATCAAGAGATTGAAGATTTGTGTTACAAGAGATTTGCTTCTAAACAAGCAGAGTGCAAACAAAATAAGAACAATGAAGAAAAAGATTGCTAAGAGATTTTCGCTTGAATGAAGGTTGTATTGCAATTCAGTGTCTTGGTCTTTTCTTCCTTTCTTCAGCCTTTAAATATTCCAAGCACAAAGTGATTTTTCATTGAGAGAATTTGTCCGTTGGAGGGTACTTCTGGAATTTCCAGAACGTACAAGGCTGATAATTGTAGGTAGACTAGTCAGAATAATACACTGCAATTGTACTTTTTGATAGTGACCTTTTGTCCTTTACAGTTGACTTCTGATCTTCAAAGGCGCGCTTCAAGTGTGAGCTTGTGAAGCTTCTAGTCAGAGTCACGAGGATGCTTGGATCTTCAGAGCTTCAAGTCTTCAGCTTCTGGACCGGTTCACTTCAAAACTTCTGGTCTTAAAAATGAAATACTTGGTCTTCAGAGCCAACTTTCTTGGGTCTTCAGAATCTTCAAGTCTTCAGAGTCTTTGACCGTTCACTTCAGAACTTCTGGTCTTCAGAGCCAACATCAAAGCTTTAATCTTCAGAACATCTGAAGCAGTAACTACCATTCAACAGAACGTAGTCAGTGCAGAAGCGGTTTGGTGGTCAACATTTTAGTCTTTGACTTCTGATGAAAACCCCTTTCAATCAGAATCCGAACCTATTTGTCAAATACACATGAGACAAACTTTAGAGTACCAAAGTTATCCATACTCAAAATATATCTTTGTTATCATCAAAACTTAGAGATGTACACAGAACCAAATCTTGGTCTTACACAGTTGACACCTCTTCCCATAGAATACCTCATACGATGCCATCCTTATACTTGCATGGAAACTGTTATTATAAGTGAATTCAATCAATGGCAGGAGCTCATCCAAACTTTCGCGGTTATATGGGACATAAGCTCGCAACAAATCCTCCAACTACTGAATTGTTCTCTTTGTCTAACCATCGTTTACGGTTGATAGGCAAAACTCAATCTCAACTTCATCTCCAATGCCTCGGGCAAGGCCCCCTAGAAATGCGAAGTGAACTTTGGATCCCTATTAAAGGTAATGCATGAAAGTACTCTGTGGAATCGTACAATCTGCGCGGCATAGATGTCAACATGTTTCTCCACATTGTATGTAGTCCTTACTGGCAGAAAATGAGCAGATTTGGTCAATTGGTAGACGATTACCCAAACCGAGTTGTACTGCTTCTGAGTCCGAGGTAATGGTACAATGAAATCCATGAATATACTATCTAACTTCCATTTCAGCATGTCTAAACTATGGAGCGTCCCTACAGGCCTCTAATGTTTTACCTTAGCATTCTGACAAGTTATGCAAGAAGCCACATTCTCGACTACCTGTTTCTTCATTCCTGGCCACAAGAAGGATTTACCAGAAGTTGATGAGTTTAATTTCGAAACTAGGAAACAAAAATATGGTTTTTTCCACTTCAATTGGTAAAAAAAAAATACTTCAATCTAGTTTGTATTCCCTAGAGCCATAACTACTGTAGTAGTTGGAAGAAAATGAGTTTGAAACGACTATTTATAAAGGTAAACCACACCTAATTACACAACATTATTTGTTCTATAGGCATTACGCACGTATACAAACATTTAGGATCATGGCATCCTATCAAAATCTTAAAAAACTGACATATCAGCGAGTAGGTTTCTCTTCTCAAGTTGATGGCTAGTTCTATTACCTCCATTTGACATGGAGCTCGTATATTTGTGGCAAGTATTCATTCTGATTTTATCTTCAAGTTTTGAATGAAAACATCACTTAAAGATTAATTAATTATAGTAAAAATTCCAAAATCTATGCTAAATTCCTTGGACAATTTAAATCCTAAATCGATTAACAACTAACTAACAGTCGATCCATCGACTATCGGCTAATGACTGATTAACAACCGATCTGTCGGCTAAGGAATGATTGATAGCCGATCATTCGGCTGTGACTGATTGACAGCCGATTCATTTGGTAACGACTAATTGGCCGTTGATAAGTTGGCTAATAGCTCATTATATGTCGATCAATCAGCTAACAACTGACCAAACCCGCACCGTGTAACTCAGCTAATTAACTAAAACCAATTATCATATTCAAACAGTCGAAATCAACTAATCAATAATCCACACGGTTAGCGGCGAACATAGTGTAAGTTACTAAATAATGAAATATAAAATACTGTTATTTAGACAACTCAGATATATAAAATCAGGCAAGCAAGATAGCTAAAAATACATCCCTTACAATGCACGTTTCATATACTGACAGGATAATCACAATTTATAAACCAAACACTTTGAAGGCACACAACCAGAAACTCACAAATTACGAAAAGCAAGATTCTCAGCATAAGTCATATGACTCTCTGTATTTAATCTCAGCATAAGTCATCTGACTCTCTGTATTTAATTTTGTTTCTTTTGTTTGTGTTCCTTTTCCATTTGTTCAAACAGGCTTCCATCATAAACACCTCGAACAGTTTCTTTTTGCAGCAAACCATCCTTGTCTTTTCCAAGAACATATAAGATTTTCCACTCTGTGTAGCTAGCAAGCCTGAGCATCAAAATGAAACAATTTATGATTCATATTATATATATATATATATATATATATATATTCTCAGGAAGGCCTTCTATGGTGGATCATATTATAAAAATTTCAACTCAAGAACTATATTTTTACTCATTATAAAATGTAACATTTAGTGCATGTTATTTACAATATAATGTATCCCTTATATGTTAAAATTAGTTTGCAATAAAATCATTCTCATTTACGAAAAAAAAATTTCTTGGTGCATATAATAAACAAAGTCGAAACAAATTTCATTCATCAAATTATATGACGACAAACTTACCATCCTCCGTAATCCTTAGGATCTCTATTTGCCCTCAGCAACTCCATCAATTCATCGGATGTTAACGCATTTGGGTATCTTTTGGCATGCTTGCTGAAAATTTCTTCAAATTTTGAAGGAACAAACCTAAAAGTCACAGCCTTAATTGAGTAAGCAAACGCACTAGATTGCCAAAATATTTTGAGATTATATGTACTCCAAAAATTATAATGTCAGATTAGCAATTTAATAGGTCAATTCTAAAGAAGTGTTTCCTAGAAGTTAAAGAGGGAACATAAATTAATTCGTGAACAAAATTAACATGGAAAAACTGAAACGTGAAATAAAATAACTTCAATAATTCAATGCCTTAGTTTTATTCCATTAGGTTTTATTATTTTCCTGAAGTAAACAAGATAAAAGAATTACAATAAGATTATTCCATGTACTTAAATTTCTACCTTCCTTCGCTATCATAGACCCCAGAGTCACTTCCATGTTTAGCTTTTTGGATGTTTTTAACTTCTATTGGCGCCAATATAGAAGGAAACTTGCCCTACGTCATCATAATTATATTATAAGAACTGAGATAGTCATGCAAGTTAATAGTAGCACAAACAAATTCCCTTTAACGAAAAGTTCGTTAAAAATATTTCAACACAATATTAGAAGCATTCATCTAAATTAATAACTCTAGTAAAACAAAGTACTTTGTTTTTCATATACATAGAAAAAAAAACTTTGTTTAGTATTTTTTCTTAACTTTGTTTACTACCAAGGTTAACTGGTAGTAAACTAAATAGTTAAAAGAACATACATTTAAAATATACTGGATTATGCATACTTGATTCAAGTATTTGATTAAAAAATATAGACTAAAATAAGGACTGAATTTGTCTACTATGAAAAAAAAAAGGGTCAGAAGTTAAAATTATTTTTTGTCCAAATAAATTTTATCTCAAAGAAGTATATTGTCAATCGCATTCAGATGTTGAAATTTTAACATCTTTTTTGGTATAAAGTGTACCAAAAAATGTTGAAATTTTGTTATAAGTTAAAATGACATTTCTCCAAATTAGATTTTTTTGGTGAACAGGAAAACTTTTTCAAATTAAACTCTTTGAGGCTTGGAAGCTGAACAAGCATGGTGCATCTTATTTGTTCTCTGTTTTGAATGACCGTAGAGAATTAGTCTCATCTTTTATTAGTTTTAATTTATCTTTTGTTCATCATTCCGGTAACTCAGTAGCTGATTTCTTAGCAAGGAACTCCTACAAGTTTCCCAACGTTGTTTGGCTTGAGGAGGTTCCGCCGGTTTTGGACCCTTTGGTGGCTTCGGATGTACTAGCCTCTATGACGATTTGATTTTGATATAATGTTATCCGGTTTAAAAAAAAATTTATCAGTTAAGAAATAAAAATGACATATATTGTTGTTTAATTTAAAGGATTCCTATTTATTTTTTAAATATTAGATAGCATATATTCGTGTGAGATGAGAGAAATTTTTCAATTACTTATCCCACCGCTCATGCCTATCATTGATTGTTGTCCCACACCTTTTAAAATAAACGCTGTCGTTTTCCGTAAATTAAAGACACCTCACCTGACTTTCGTTTCACTAAAAATACTATTACTTATTTTTTTCTGGTAACAAAAAAATATTAATTTTTTTTTCTTAAGGAACAAAAAAATAATTATAATAAATACTCTATAGATAGAAAAATAATATAATTTTTTTTTCTTTTTCAAAACGAGAATAATATAGTAAATAGAAAATAGTTGTATATTTTTCAAACGGTTGGAGAATATATTAAAATATGATACGTTAGATAAAATTCAATTAATCAGGATAAAGTTCCTCTGTAACCAAAAAAAAATCAGGATATAGTTAAAATATGATAGGTGAGATAAAGTTCAATTAATATGGGTCTAGATAGAAAATAATTTTTTTTGAAAGATAGATAGAAAATAATGAAAAAAAAGTATTAACTAGCTTTTCAGAACAATAAACATATTATTATTTTTATATTTAGTATACAATAATAAATAATAATTTTTTGGTCCACTTTGTGGTAGATGTCATTTTTTCCCCTTGTATCTTCTTTTTCTATCAGATTATTTATGTGATCATTCCTGATATTAGGGCTGCACATAGATTGGGTTGGATGGATTTTCAGGCTAATCAGGATTCGATCCGATCAAAACTGTTTGGGTTGGGTTAGATTTCGTGAATTTTCACCTACGAACCCGAACCAACCCAATCCGACAATTTTCGGGTTGGTTTGGATGGATTAATTGGATCGCTATATTATAATAAAAACAAATCTGAAATATTGAAAAATATTAAAAAACAAGTACTCCAAGTCTCTAACATGCAATTACATCATAAGTTCATAAGTACCGTATACACACATCTATACAACAAAACATAACTAAACAAGTACTTCAAGTCTTTAAATATGACAAGTAATTACAAACAAATTAGTCTCCAAGTCTCCTAAAAATCACTCTAGTAGTAAAACTTCAAGTCTCTAGAAATTACATACCTTACTACTAAGTTAGGTAAAAATTAAAATTATTAAGAATATATATTAAATAATATATTATTATTTTATGATTGGATTTCGAGTTGGGTTGGATGGATTATTATGGAATCTGATGTCTGATCCAAAGATAATTGGATCGTAATTAAATCGATCCGATGGACCCGTTTGCCAAATCCAACCCGCATTTTTACCATTTGATCAGATTGGATTGGATGGTTTCATTGGGTTGACCCGGCCATGTGCACCCTACGTGATATCACACATTCCTTTCTTTTGTATTCCTATCTCTCATGGTTTATTTCAAATTCTATATAAGATTGATGATTTAATACCTTTAGTTAACTGTTTGGGGGTAAGGCACATTTTAAAGGAGGGGAATGAGGTTGCTGATTTCTTAGCAAAATGTGGGAGAGATGGGAGGCTTGAGCTGTGGGAGTTGTCTGCATAATGGTGTGGAGGTTGGGATAGGCTCTGGTTTTTGTGGTTGGATTGTTGGGCACTGAATCTGTGTTCCCCTTAAGTCTTTGTGTTATTTCTGTTCTGTCTTGTACCTGTTTTGTGGTGGGATGGTTGGATGGCGTGGTTGAGAATTTAGTGCATTATCAATGGGTTTTGATGTGTGAGGGGTGAGAAAATGTTTTGATTTCGTGTCCTGGGTGTGCTCTGTTGCTGTTGGGGACGTCTTATTCAGAGGTTCTGGTATACTCATAACATGGCATGGTTTGACATATTTTGGCAGTTCGTATTGGTTTATAAGGTGGCGAAAGGTGTATTTATAAGAAATGGTTTGGTAATTTTTGACAAGGGGAAAGGCTGAGGCATGTTTTCTAGCTGGATATGCTTTCTTTATGTTTCTTGTTATTTTCTTTGGGTGGGTTTGTTGTATTTTGCTGGATCATTTTGTTCTTTAGAGATTAAAGTACTCTTTTTTCTTTTCTAGATTTTTTTCTACTGAGTTTTTTTTAAAAAGGTTTTAATGAAGCTTTGTCTCTAAAAATTTTGGGCCGAGGGGGTTTGGCGGAGGTTTGAGATCAGACTGGTTTGTGATCTCTTTGTACTTTGGTGTGTTGACAGAGCAGTTAGAGAGAAGTTCTTTTTAGCTTTCTCTTTTTTATAATAGTCATTCTTTTTGCTGTAAAAAAAATCTCTCATTGTTTATTTGATTTGAGTTGAGTTGTCAACAAGTCTTTATTCTTTCCTTTTTCACCATCTATTTTTGTGGTCCTTGACATTTTATTTTTCAGATTGAGCAGACCTATAATAATCTCACCATAAACTTTTTGTTGAAGTAATATGCTAAAGTTGAAGGAGGAATAGCCGAATAGGCCCCAGAGACCCCAATCAGTTTTCTATTCATTGTGTTATTACTTTATGGCTTATCCCCTTGCGTTTACACGTTTTTAGCTTTATGTCTGATCTATCTTTTTCTTTATTCTTTTTTACTAAAGGAAAACTAAAGAGAAAACTACAATTGTTCTTTTCTTTTATATATGGATAAATATCATCATTTAATTCCAAAATGATATCTATTGGAAAAATAAATTGTTTTATTTAAAATTATATTATATTTTTTAAGAGATTAATTTATATACACTTACAATGTAAAAAGTTTTACATAATCATTCAATCATATCGTTTCATGTGAGATGTTTGCTGATTGGTGCGTGTTGTTCTGGACTGTGATTTTTATTTAATTGACAGTGGCAAAGCTTGTTGAGCAGGGGATCGGAGTTCTTGGCAGGTTGATCTGGTACGAATATGTTGTCTTTTTGCTGGTTGGATATGTGTTTCTTATGGATGGTCTATTGTTCTTTTTAAGGAGGCGCAATGCATAGCTACTGGATTTGTTAGGATTGGTGATGACCGAGGACCATGTGTTGGCTTTGGGGTTGGAATGGGTTTGCTCAAAGGGTTGTTTACTGGCTTTGTTTGCTGTCTTTTGTTTCTTTTGCCTATGGATGGTGTAGTAATTTTTCAAGAGTCTAAGGGTCTCTTTAGTATGGTTTACTTTTTTTCCGTATTTAGATTTTTATCTCAAATGAGTTGTTTATATAAAATTTTAATAAGGCACATAATTTAAGTAATAGTTTTTCAGTGTATTTTTCTTTCATGAGAGTATTTGTTCTCATGAAATTTTCAGTATAAATAAATAATATATCTCTTTTCCTGTCGGAAAAAATAAAAAGAAAGATCAGGTTTTCAATTAGTTGTTTAATTTTTAATTGTGTGAAGTGAGAATATGATTCCTACTCCTGCTCACTACGCCAATTTTTCATTTATTCTTACGCTTTACGGAATCTGATTCCACGTGTATTCATTTTTTCCCCTTATCGTATTTTTATCTCTGTGACACGTTTTTTGCATTTTAAAATTTTATCTATGATTTTTTTAAGTAAAGCATTCATGTAACTTTTCTTTTTTTGTGAAAATATTATATTGGTAACTAAAAGCAATGGAAGTAAGCATATGTGCCACATTATGGCTGTGTTTTAACATGAAAAAGCAACAAGATAATTATATATATATATATATATATATATTTCTTTTGTTCTCATGAAATTTTCAGTATAAATAAATAATATATCTCTTTTCCTGTCGGAAAAAATAAAAAGAAAGATCAGGTTTTCAATTAGTTGTTTAATTTTTAATTGTGTGAAGTGAGAAAATGATTCCTACTCCTGCTCACTACGCCAATTTTTCATTTATTCTTACGCTTTACGGAATCTGATTCCACGTGTATTCATTTTTTTCCCCTTATCGTATTTTTATCTCTGTGACACGTTTTTTGCATTTTAAAATTTTATCTATGATTTTTTTAAGTAAAGCATTCATGTAACTTTTCTTTTTTTTTGAAAATATTATATTGGTAACTAAAAGCAATGGAAGTAAGCATATGTGCCACATTATGGCTGTGTTTTAACATGAAAAAGCAACAAGATAATTATATATATATATATATTTCTTTTCTTTGTCAATATATATATATTTTTTTTGATGGAATAATGGAAAGACAGACATACCGGACGAGTTTTTTGGCTGAGACCAACATTAATGAAAATAGCACCACCAATCGACAACGGCATTCCACAACCTATTGCACGAAATCCTGCAATTCAGAGCATAATTAAAAGCAAAATCATGAAAAATATTTGGTGCTAAAAATATCATGAAATTACAAAACGGTAGTTACTTAATTCATTTCTTCAGTTATCTTTCCCCCTTCATAATTTTTTTTTGATGCATTGATATTTTTTATTTTTTACTTTTATTGAAATTGATGCATTGATATTTATGATAACACAAATCATATTTCAATTATGTACGACATAATTAAATTAAATTAAAAATGAGAAAAATGATGATACATTGACGGTATAAAGTTTTTTTGCACCGCCAACCAATTAGATTTCAATGATTTGTCACGTAAATTAAAGAAATTGAGTAAAAAAAAAAATTTGCTCACATACTTAAAATCTGATTGGTTGACGGTGTAAAAAAACCGTCGGGCCATAGAAATTAAACTCATTAAAAATTTGGATTTAGTCAGCCACATATTTAGAATCTGATTTCTACACGGTGTAAAAAATCCCCACAATCTTGCTCTACGTTTTCCCCATATTTGAGTGGAAGATATAAAATAAGGGTTAAAGGAAATTAAACCTTGGAAAGTTTCCCATGGGTAGATGATGCCGTCATGGTTCCTGTCAAAGAATGCAACGTGCTTTTGCAGAACGTTTTGATCATATGGTATTGGTTTCTCACCAACTATTCCTGCTTACATGGGTGCATCAAAAGTGTGGACAAAATATAGTGTCAAATTAATATCAACAAAAGAAATATACCAAAAGAGAGGTATATAACAACAGAAATTAAATTAATTGATGACAGAAATCACAAAAGGGATTCAATTTTTTGGGTACCCTCTTGATTATTTCCCTCTTTTGTAGTAGAAGACGAGGAAGCCATGGATTTTTGATAGTGTTGGAAAAAAACAGAGATATATATATATAGAGAAGCGAGTAGTGATGTAGGAGCGCAAAACAACAAAGAGAAAAAGAGATGAGTAGAAAGGAAAGAAGGGATGGGGACAAAGAAGGAGAAAAAGCTTTGTTATGGTATTGATTATGATTCAGATTGTGCAACTGCCTCTGCTAGATTTCGGGGTTCTGTTATATATAAGTTGCAAAACTTACGCTTAGTTTCTTGAAAGAAGGGGCGTGCTTTATAGGGTGGAAGATTTCTTTCACAAGACAGGTAAAAAAGCGTGTTATAATTATTTATTGAATTAAATTGAAAAAGAAAAAAATTATGCTTTTTTTTTTGAAATATGCTTACTCAAACATCAAATGATTGTATCAAAAAAAGACATCAAATGATATAATTTTCCTATTTACCAAAAAAATAAAAAATAAAACATCAAATGATATATAAGTGAGCTGATGTAGTGGTTTATCTCCTCCACATTCTTAATCAAGTAGTGGTTGATGGTTTGATTTTTAGTTTTAGTGAATAGGAAAAACTTTTTGGTGTGCCCTCGTCCCTACTACTTAATGCAATGACACTGTGAGACGAAGGAATAATTTTTTTTATAAGTGAGACGAGAAGGAATAAATATCTTAGTTTAGAACTAAAAAGACATTAAATGATTCATTACTGTATTCAAAAAACATAAGCTTTTATTTTGAATAAAAACAAGAAATTACACACGGGTAGATCAAGGGAACGATACCCCTAAAACATAAAAAAGAAGCAAATTTGAACAACTAGGAGGAGGACGCGCGCTCCAAAATCTAAATTCCTAGCCCAAGATCATGCGCCATGTTAGCTAGCTTATCTGTATCATGATTCGCCTCCGATCTTGAATGGTACGGACACACTAGAGCTTCCAAGCATAATTTTACACGTGCAACAAGATTACACTTTTGTAAAAGATATTTCAAATCAACAGATTAAATTATAAAAAGATAATTTTTTTCGCATCATTAAAATCTGAATGATTAACGTGTAAAAACTATTTACTTTATTGGTGCATAGAAAATTAATTTCATTTAAAAATCATTTAAATCTTAATATTTAGTTTTTAATTTACAATTGTTCGCTGGTATTCTTAAGAGTGTCGTTTATTTCATATTAAAAAATAATAATTTTTAGTTGTCTAAAAGAATAGATTAATTTTTAGTGATTTTGAAAAAAGCATAAGCTGATTTGTGTTTTTTCTTATATTAATTAAAATCATTTTTTTATCTTCTCTCTCCATCTAGCATAGTATATTTTTGGGGCCTGTTGAACGGTTGTGGTTGTTGCTGATTTCATTGTGTGGTTTGCCTTTGACAGTCGATGTTTCTCTTTGTAAGACCCTAGTTTTTAGATATAGATTAAATAAATTAATTTTTTATTCACCCTTAGATTTTGATATAACGTGAAAGGAACCTGAACAAAGTGTTTGCAGATTCGGATGACTTAATGAAGAAGAAAGTTCAGGAAATGACTAAGGATGGTACTATAGTGAGTTTAAGTTATAGTTCGAGCGATTTCTACACCCGGCTAAGGTCGAGAGTGTCCGACAAAGGATAATTCCGCTCCAAGAGCATTGTTTAAGCAAAATTAAAAATAGTTAGAAAAATAAACACCTTCGAGTATTTTTCCCATGACCAGTGTTTCGCTACGGAACTCTAGACTGTACACACGATAGGTTTGGCTTCTCGGGAGTCTGTTGAAGCTAGGCTTTATCTTCTCGGGGACTTTAATTAAAACTCTGAATGAAGAGTTTTTCTATTCGGAGCTTTTAAAGAAGTTTCCATCTACGCTATCTCATTTCTTTCAACGCTTGTGATCTTTCTTCAGAAGGAAGTTTCTTCATCCGACACCAACTACAAAAAGTAGTTTTTCGGCGTATTTTGATCCATACTGTGTTTGAAACGTTTTCTTCAATTTAAAGAACCTCGTTTTGAGTTTTGGCATTCTGTCGCCAAACAATCACTTCTTATCAGCAGATGAAAGTACCAGGACGACCGGATCCGCAAAACCTTCGATTTTACTTTTTTCACCTCCGCTATAAAGGAGGGAAATGAGAGAGAGAGAGAGAGAGAGAGAGAGAGAGGCCGCGGGTAGAGAGAGAGAGAGAGAGAGAGAGAGAGAGAGAGAGAGAGAGAGAGAGAGGGAGATCTTCGCGAGTTCTTGTCCGATCGACCCGATTTCAGTTTCTTTGGATCGAAAGCGAGGTAACCTTGCTACTTCTTGCCTTTGTTTCTACTTTCTGTTGCTTTTCACTATGTCTTTCTGTGCTCAAAGTTTTGAGCATTTTGCACAAATATCTTTATAATTCGATTTCTTCTTTCAATCATCTTCTATGACTTTCCTGCGTTCCATATTCACCGCCGGTGCGCTTAGATTTTTCTCTGAGTCGCTGTAGATATGAAAAACTGTGGAAATACCCATTTTTCTTCATAGGTTTGCTATTGAACCAAAAAGTCACGACTCAACCTAGTGCATTTAGAATTAGTTGCTATAAACGACATTCTCTGAGACCCTATCAAATTTCTTTTTCAAAATTTCAACTTTGAGTTTTTTAGCCTAAAATCTTGACCCAAATACCTCTATTTGTATTTCAATTCCGATAATTTTTCTAAGCATTTTTTTACCCTAGTTATAACCTTAGATTACCTAAGAATTAAATTAGATCGAAGAAAAAACGCCGAAACGCTAAAATTAAAGGGGGTGGCCGAGGGCACCATTGAGGGGGGAGAGAAATTCTTTTTCGGGAAAACTTGTCCTTTCGTCTTAGATTATCATACTCTGAAGCTTTTAAAGTTTCTTTTGACGTTAGTTAATACTGTGTAGATTGTTTTGATTTCTTTTGATTGAGTAATGTTATATTTGCTCAAAGGTTTGGTTTTGGAAACTTTGGGAGCTGCTGAGGAAGCGAGTGAAGAACCCTTGCACTGTGAAGCTGGATGAATTGGAGGTGAGGGCAACTTACTTGCTAGTTAATGACTTAGACGTCGATAAATTCAACTTGTTTATTTGATTGTGATGATGTTGATTGAGCTGAATTGGAAAATGTTTTCTGAGGCTTCGACCGTTGTAAAACTTGAGACTTGTGTCTCTGTTTTTTGGGGCTTCGGTCGACATATGTGTTTATGATTTGATTGTTGCTATGATTGATGTTGACTAAATCACATGCTTATTATGTGCTAAGTGGCTAATCATAGGTTGTTTTGATATCTGTGAATATGCTTTGCTGGATTGTAATGGCTGATTGTGCAATTACTTATATATATTGTGGAAGCGTCGGAGTGTAGGGAAACCTGAGTTTGAGCAATGTTAGTGACGGAACCTTTAAGGGAATGATTAATGGGTCGGACCAAGGTTCGAACCTTTGACGTTTTAGGAGATCGAGACCTTCTCAGGGAATTACTTGGGTTAATGGAAATCTTAGAACTTATTGAGTTAGAGACAACGAGGAATAGAACTTGTTTTACAAATGAAATTCATAACACGCTAAACAACATTAGAAGACTTTATAATATTGATAATATATTGAAGAATGATTAGGACTTGGATAAGAGTTTTGGGAATATGAGAAGTGTCGATGATCCTAGTTTTGGGGAAACCTTGTCTGCTTGGCACCTTTAGCCGATGCGCAGTTTAATGTTTAGGCTACCTAAGGGATAAGCCTGGGAAACTAATAAGTTTCTAAGTACGTTGTACTCTTTTGCTCGAATAGCAGTTCGACCATCTAAAAGATGAGTCAGATGACTCAAGTAGTCATCACAGGTGTTTGCACTCTTTGTTATGGGAATTTGAGGTCGAAAATCCGACAATTACCTTATGGTATTTTAGAGACAATATTCTTAGGTAGACACTTACGTTGGTGAGTACGATATGATGTTTGGCTAACTATATTGCATCATTCATTCATGTTTGAGGTTATACGACGGGAAACCGAACCTTAGTGGGACCAGTGGTGATCGAAATATCAGGTTCCCACATAAGAACACCAAGAGTGTTTCGTAAGTAGCAGACTTAGTAACCTATGGGTTAAGGCCGATCTGACTACATTTAGGTTATAAGTGACACCCGAGCGTTATGGTTAACACAAAGGCTTGTGAAAAGACCGACTTGATGGTGCCATGCCTGTCCGGAGCATTCTTTTAGCATGACATTGCATTTCATACCATACACTTGGTGATTTGATGATTTGATGTTGATGAACATCGTGTTCTTATTTGATGAATTAATGATTAGTGTATGTTGTTATGCAACCTGAGGAAATGATATTACATGCCATGATATGACCTATCGAACCTATATATCTATCCCTTATGTGTTCTCTATTGTTTGTATTATCTACTCTATTTTGTGAGTTGACGCTCGCGCCTGGCCTTGTTTGTATTTTTTGTGTTTGGGCGGTCGGCAAACCGCAAGATGTCTCTGGGGGAGTGGTTCATGTTGGTTCACCCTTCGGGGGGGGGGGGATCAGATACGAGATGATTGACCAGATCTACCCTACCGCGTGGTAGTTGGACCCCGCCAACCACCGCACGACCTACAAGGGGAGATTGATGGAGGATGAGATTGACGGACATGGAGACCTGACAAAGGGAGTACTGCGGAAGTATTTAGTGGCCTTTGACCTGCCACCGATGGTTTACTTTGGATCGACCTGGTTGTGGCTTACGACCACCTTCACCACTGTCGTCGTCTGAGGATGAGGATCCGCCCGAGATTGATGTTGCTGCTGAGACATCCTCTGGACCGACACCTCTTTCTGCTATGGACCCTACGAACTTTGCGTCTTCTTCGAGGCTTGTTGAGCCAAAGGAGGAGCCAATCGCCATACCTTCTACTCGTGTGGGTGCGTCCACTTCCTCTCGTGGATATCGCGTTGCTGCTGAGACACCCTCTGGACCGACACCTCCTGCTTCTAAGGACTCTACGAACATTGCATCTTCGTCGAGGCTCGTTGTGCCAAAGGAGGAGCCAATCGCCATACCTTCTACTCGTGTGGGTACGTCCACTTCCTCTCGTGGATATCGCGTGCAACCGTTGGTTCACGTGATTGAGGAGGACATCGCCACCGACATGGTAGACTTGGAGACCGACTTGACTAGGGTGGCACGTAAGACTGAGGAGGGAGGTTATGGATGTGGACATCGATGTGATCACTATGGATTCAGACTCTGAGGATGACTACACTAGCGAGGAGGAGGAGGAGGCTTGGGAGACCCGCTTCTTCACGTGACTAGGTTTTAGGTGTATATAGTCATAGCTCTGATTCGTCAGTTGTACATTTTGGGACAGGGTAGGTTCCCGACATTTTGCTTTTTGTGTGGTTCTCTGTACGGGAATCACAGGGAGTAGTCGGACGATAGGAGGTCTTGAGGAGGCTGTTTTGGGTTGACTCTCCCACACTTGGACGATTGTGATTATAACACTTACACTTGATCACTATTTGCGTACACTTTGCCTTCGGGCACACTTCTGTCACTTGCAGGTACTGGTGACGTTTATAGTTACAGCAGGGGTTGTACATGTTTATATATATAGCTTATCGGGTTATGTCTTAAGTTTTGAATTAAGTCCTCGTTGGATAAGTCTTGCTTTAAAAAGGAAAAACAATACTTGCATTTTTCGCACTTAGTTTAAAATCGGTTACTATTGTGACTACCCAAAAGTCAAGATGTTACACTCTTCCTCTGTGGGTGTATTTTGGGGTGTTCTTAGTTTTGTGGGCTTTGCTTAACTTTGAAAATAGTTGTGTATTCTTGTCATATCCTTCATCCATATATATTTTGATAATGGATTGGACTACTTATGGGGGTTTGGCTAGATATGTCGTGCTTAAGGATTTTCAGGCTCAGATGGATGCTTTATGCAGTGGGGACTTTGCTTCATTTGAGAGTCGCGAGGTTTTGACTATCCCATATGTTGTTATTGTTGATGGCTCCTCTATGGAGATTGAGTGTCCGTCGGATACCAGATTGAGTGATGGTGTAGTTGTTGGTACAGACCATGAGTTAGGTCATGGTCATGTTGCTTCTAAGGGAGAAGTTCTAGATGATCCGGGGATTGCACTCGATCAACGTATTGTTTCGGACATGGTGTTCCCTCGTTTATTCCTCTTGATATGATTTTCTAACGGTTTAAGCCTCTATCCCCTTGTCCTTCTGTGGAGAAGGAGCCCGATAAGAGCCCAGTTCTTTATGCTGGGAGAAAAATAGGTCGTCCTAGGAAAGTCACTAAGAGGGGAAGGAAAAAACAGGGGTTTCAGGTTGCTGATTCTGATGTGGTCGAGGCATCGGGTGTGTCTGGCACTGCATCTGGTTGGGTGGATCCTGTGGCTCTGTTGTCTTCTCAGACCTAGGACTGTGTTTATGAGTGTGCACGTGAGATGTGGGCGGTTTGTAAAGAGATGAGTCTTGTTTGGGAAGGTTTTGATGAGGAGGGCATTGAGCGGTGTATGCAGCATCTCAAACGTAATCCCCCTAATAAGTATGGGTCCCCTTGAGGCTTCAATTCTGTCCTTTCGTCTTGTTTGTTTCGATGTTCTTTTGTAGAGTTCTTATTTAGTTGAATAATGTGGTTAGGTTTGGGTTGTTCATGTTATATTGTGTTAGTTACTTATTTTGTCTCAAGTGAGTCAAAGGCACTTATACTCTTTTTCTTTCACGAGGTTTTTATCTCAATCAATTTTTTCTTTGAAGCTTTTAATGAGGCATGTTTTGTGAGTGCAGCCTTTGGGGTGGTTTTAATTTGTGGGATTTTGTTGTTTCGTCCTATTTGTGAGAGAGTTGTTCTCATAAAAATGACCTATTTAATAATATATGTCTTTTGTTGTCGAAAAAAAAATTTCGCTTTCTAAAAAAGCTAATTAAAAATATTTTTTCTAAATAATCTTAATGTTGTTTCTTTAAATAAAAAAATTAAAAAAATCTTAAACATCTTTAAAAAATTTAAAAAATGTGTTGTTCCTTTGTTGTCTTGCATTTTGTTAAAAACAACTTGATGTCGAAGCAGATGTCGTGACATTTGATTCTGTGAAGCCAAGACATCCATCCACTGGCTGGCGTGCAAAGTGGGTCCCTGTGTTATCTGTTTAAAGATTTGTTTTACTGTTACTTGAGGTTCAAGTAACTGATTGAAGGGAGTTGTTTGCGGGTTGTTTATTGTTGGAATAAATCTATGATTGACGATTTGTTTCTATCTTTTACTTGGTTGTTACGCAAATCATATCTTGGAAGATTGCGTTTGAATTTGGGTGGATCAATCATGTTCTTCAGCCCAACTAACCCTAGTGCCGCCTCTCCTGAAGTATAAAAAGAACAAAGACCTAGAACGTGAAGATACAGAAGCTAAGATTGAAGATCAAGTGTTTTAGGATTGTGAGTTGTGCTTTGTTCTTGTTAATTGTGTATTGGTCTTGCTCACTGATTATATAAGGGAATGCTGAGTTCTGTGTTGAGTTTGGTTATTCAACCATTCTTGTTATTTGTTGTCACCAATCACTGTGGCAGCGATTGAGAGAAAGTGAGAGGGGCTCTCATACTTAGGTTGAGATACTAAGTAGAAATACATTGGGTATATTAGGAAAAGAACAATGAACTTGCTGTGTTCATATGTGTCTATAGTTCCTGAATCTTGAGATAGTGGATTTCCTTTCTTTGGGCGTAGCCCTCCAGACGTAGGTGAAAGTTTTTCACTGAACTGGGTTACCAACTCTTGTGTCTTGTTTCTTTTATGTTTGAATTTCTTCTGTTGTTAAATAACCTGTTGTTCTAATCGATTGTCCCGACATCGCATAGGACATTCGTCCTAAGGGAACTAGAATTTCAATTGGCATCAGAGCAGGCACCTCTGTTCTGTTTGTATGAACTCCAGGGAGATACTTTCTTGTTCTCATGGATAACAAGGAGGGAGGATCGGTTAACAAGCCACCAATTCTGGATGGGACCAATTATAATGACAGGAAGTTTCGCATGACTGTGTTTCTTACGTCTATTGACAACAAGACTTGAAAGGCCATTGTCAAAGGTTGGAATCATCCCACCAAGGTGCAAGCTGAGGGAAGTACCGCAAATATAGAAGAGAAACCTGAGGAAGAATGGACAAAGGATGAAGATGAAGCTGCTCAGGGAAACTCTATGGCGTTGAATGCTATCTTTAATGGAGTTGACAAGAACATGTTCAGACTGATCAACACGTGCACTGTGGCAAAGGATGCCTGAGAGATTTTGAAGACAGCACATGAAGGCACCACCAGAGTATGAATGTCAAGGCTCCAGATGCTTACTACTCAGTTTGAAAACTTAATGATGACTGAGGATGAGATTATTTCTGAATTTCACATGCGTGTGCGCGACTTGTCCAATGCTTCGTTTGCTCTGGGAGAACACATGTCTGATGAGAAGCTTGTAAGGAAGATCTTGAGGTCTGTTACCAGCAAATTTGCTATGAAAGTCACTACTATTGAAGAAGCTCAAGACATCAACAGTATGAAAGTTGATGAACTCATTGGATCTTTGCAGACTTATGAGTTGAAGTTGGGTGATAAGCCTAAGAAGAGGAGCAAAAGCATAGTCTTTGTCTCCAACACTGATGATGGAGATGATGCTGACTGTGAAAGTGAGAATTTATTTGAAGCTTTGGCTCTACTTGCAAAGAAATTTAATAGAGCTCTGAGGAAGATTGATAGAAGAAACAGGCCAAATGTCCAGGACATTAAGACTGACAATTTCAAGCCTTTCAATTCTCAGAAAAAGACCAAAGAAGAAGACAAATCTGGTCAGAATAAAGGTGTTCAGTGTCATGAATGTGAGGGATATGGTCACATTAGAACTGAGTGTGCAACTTACTTGAAGAAGCAAAAGAAAAGCATGGTTGTTACTTGGTCAGATGAAGACATTGAAGATGAGGCAGAACTCTCTGCTAACAGAATTAATGCCTTCTCAGGAACTGTTGATGTTTCAGAATCTAGTGATGAGGAGATTAGAGATGAAGAGTTAGAGGAAACTTACAGGCTTTTGCACACAAAATGGGAGGAAGCGTTCAAACTTCTGAAAGAGCAAGAAGATAATATAGAGCAACTCAAGTCAGAAAATGAAAAGCTGAGAGGAACTATTGACAAGCTGTATGATGATCTTGATGAATGGAATACAAAACTTAAAAATGTTGACACTGCAGAAATGGCTAAACTGATGTTGATCAACGCTGAACTTCAAGAAAAAGTGGTCACATTGACAAATAAACTTGAAGCTACTCATAAATCTGTGCGTATGCTGAATAGTGGATCTGACATGCTTGATGAGATTTTGAAGGAAACAAGCAAACAAGGGAGAAGCGTGAAAGGGATTGGCTTTAATTACAAATACTGCCAACAAGGAAAGTCAGAAGCGGCCAAAGAAATTAGTTGGTGCTAAAGTGAAATATGAATTCAATAACCCTACCAACTATCAGATGTCCAACCAGATGTCTCACCATGTGCCTCAACATGGGGATCCTCATCTAAAAAGTGCTACATCTAACCCGTGGAGATGTCATTATTGTGGAAGAAATGGTCACATAAAGCCTTATTGCTTCAAACTTTATGGCTACCCTCAGACTCAGAGCATAGTCAAGACTTCAAGGGAAAAACAAACAAAGAAGACTTGGAAGCCCAAAGGTCAAGTCACTTGCCTCATAGCTCACACATCTTTCAGAGCTTCATCAAGTGAAGATTTGTACTTTGATAGTGGTTGCTCAAGACATATGACTGGAAACAAGGAATATCTTGAAAATCTCAAAGGATACTCCAGAAACTTTGTTACCTTTGGAGATTGGGCAAAAAGAAAAATCAAGGGCATAGGAAAGCTGGTAAATCCTGGATCCCCAGATGTGAATGATGTGTTACTTGTTAAAGGATTGACTGCAAATCTCATCAGCCTAAGCCAACTCTGTGATCAAGGTCTTGATGTTTTGTTCAGTAAGGCAGTTTGTGTTGTTACAACAAATGATCATAAGGTGATGATGCAAGGAGTCAGATCCAAAGACAACTGTTACATGTGGGTCTCACAAGAGAAAGCGCAAGTGTCTAGATGTTTGAAATCAAAAGTGGATGAGCTAAACCTATGGCACCAAAGACTGGGTCATATTAATCTCAAGAGCATGCAGAAGTTTATTTCTGAAGAAGCCATTTGTGGTCTACCAAAGTTGAAGATAGGAGAAGGAAGAATATGTGGAGAGTGCAAAATTGGAAAGCAAACCAAGATGTCCCATGCAAAGCTCCAACATCCGACCACGACAAAGGTCTTTGAACTACTACACATGGATCTAATGGGGCCCATGCAAGTTGAAAGTCTGGGAGGTAAAAAATGTGTTTTTGTTTGTGTTGGTGACTTTTCCAGGTACACTTGGATTGACTTCATGAAAGAGGAATCTGAGACCTTTGAGATATTCAAGAAGTTATGTCTGAAGCTTCAAACTGAGAAAAGCAGTGCTGTAATAAGAATCAGAAGTGATCATGGAAGAGAGATTGAGAACTCAAAATTCTCTGATTTTTGAGGCTCAGAAGGAATAAGTCATGAGTTTTCTGCTCCCATTACTCCTCAGCAGAATGGTATTGTTGAAAGGAAAAATAGAACTCTTCAAGAATCCACTAGGGTGATGCTACATGCAAGAAAGATTCCCAAGAAATTATGGGCCGAAGCAATGAGTACTGCGTGCTATATTCACAACAGAGTAACTATTAGAGCAGGAACCTCATCTACTCAGTATGAAATATGGAAAGGAAGGAAGCCTACTGTGAAATATTTTCATATCTTTGGTAGTAAATGTTATATTCTGGCTGATCGTGAACCAAGAAGGAAGTTTGATCCCAAGAGTGATGAAGGCATTTTCATGGGATACTCAACAAACAGTAAGGCTTATCGAGTGTATAATTCACACACAAAGGTCATGATGGAATCTGTGAATGTTACTATTGATGATGTACCAAGCAAAAGGGTTGAGTCACTTGTAAGTGAAGATAATGAAGGTGCACATGTCCAAGCCGATGTTTCGTCAATTGACCTCGACAATGAATCTGAGACAAGTGCTGATGAACAAGAAGATAAGGTGATTGCGTCAAATAATTCCCCATCAATCACAATTCAGAAGAATCACCTTCAAGAGAACATTATTGGTGACGCTAAGGAAGGAGTAACTACCAGATCTAAAAGTTTCATTGCTCATAGTTGTTTCATCTCCAAAATAGAACCCAAAAATATCAAGGAAGCACTGACGGATGAATACTGGATAAATGCTATGCAGGAAGAGCTTGATCAGTTCAGAATGAATGAAGTGTGGGATCTCATCTCAAGGCCTGAAGGAGTAAACATCATTGGTACTAAATGGATTTTCAAGAACAAGTCAGATGAAAATGGAGTGGTTACTGGAAACAAAGCAAGGCTGGTAGCTCAAGGCTACACTCAGATAGAATGAGTAGATTTTGATGAAACTTTTGCTCCAGTGGCTAGACTGGAATCTATAAGGCTCTGAGTTGCATGTCTTTTAAAATTTAGACTTTATCAAATGGATGTCAAGAGTGCTTTTCTGAATGGGTACTTGAGTGAAGAAGTTTATGTTGAACAGCCCAAAGGATTCATAGATCCACATCATCCATATCATATGTACAAGCTGAAGAAGGCTCTGTATGGGTTGAAACAGGCTCGTAGGGCTTGGTATGAAAGACTCGCAGAATTTCTTGTCAGCAATGGCTATTGTAAGGGAGGTATAGACAAGACGTTGTTTGTGAAGAATGACAAAGGCAAGCTCATGATAGCACAGATATATGTGGATGATATAGTGTTTGGTGGAATGTCGAACACGATGGTGGGGCATTTCGTTCAACAAATGAAATATGAATTTGAAATGAGTTTAGTAGGTGAGTTGAATTATTTCTTGGGTCTTCAGGTTAAGCAAATGTAAGACTCTATGTTCATTTCACAGAGCAAGTATGCTAGAAGTATTGTCAAGAAGTTTGGGCTAGAGAAGGCTGGTCACAAAAGGACTCCTACTGCAACCCATATCAAGTTATCTAAGGATATATGAACAAGGAGAAGATGTTGATCAAACCCTATATAGGAGTATGATTGGTAGTCTTCTGTATCTTACTGCCAGCAGGCCAGACATCACCTTTGCTGTTGGTGCTTGTGCTAGATATCAAGCTGCTCCAAAGACTAGTCATCTCTTCCAAGTGAAGAGAATAATCAAATACATAAATGGTACATGTGATTATGGTATACTCTATACACATGATACAAATTCCTCTCTTGTTGGTTATTGTGATGTAGATTGGGCAGGAAGTGCTGATGATAAGAAAAACACATATGGAGGTTGTTTATTCCTAGGAAATAACTTGATCTCTTGGTTCAGCAAGAAGCAAAATTGTGTCTCTTTGTCAACTGCTGAAGCTGAATATATTGCTGCTGGGAGTAGTTGCACTCAACTCATATGGATGAAACAAATGCTGAAGGAGTATGAAGTCAAGTAAGATGTCATGACATTGTATTGTGACAATCTCAGTGCTATTAATATTTCCAAGAATCCTATTCAACATAGCGAGACTAAGCACATTGACATCAGACACCATTTCATTAGAGACCTGGTTGAAGATAAAATTGTCACGTTGGAGCATGTTTCTACTGAAAAGCAATTGGCGGATATCTTCACCAAACCACTTGATGCTATCACTTTTGAGAAATAGAGAGGAAATCTTGGGATTTGCCTTTTTGAAGAAGCATAGCAATCAACGCACCTTTTTGCTCTAACGGCTAGTTTTCTCATAACTACCAATAACTGTCGTTATGACATCATCATCATGGTTGCTTCTCCTCTACTCAACTGCTATATAATCATCACCAACGACCACTTTTCTATATCTCAACTGATTGCGTTATCTGATCCAGTAATCCTTATCTCTCCTTGCTCTCATTTTTTCATCAATTCTCTGAATTTGCACACTCTGCACTCTTTCCTCACCATGTCTCAAGTCTCAGGAAAGCAAGATCCTATCAAAGGTAAGATTGAGAAGACTCCGCTTGGAGTTAAGGTCATGGGTTTGAATGCGCAGTCTTCCGCTCAATCCAAGAAGGCTTCTGCAACGAAGGATTCAAGAGCCCCTGCTAGAAAGCACTACAAGTCAAGTGCCAAAACCATGAACATTCCTGAAGAACCAGTGGTTGAGGACGTTTCCAACGAAGATTCCTCTACTAATGATGAGCCCGATGTTGAAGCATCCGTTCCTCAAACTGAAGTTCTTGTTCCTGATGTGCCTGATAAGGAGAATTCACCATCTCAGGATTCTTCTTCTTCGTCTAAGTACTTTGAACCAGATAATGAAGGCCACAAGGAGGTCTCTTCAGAGGAGTCTAGCAAAGCCCCACCATCTATTCATGAAATCTCAGATGCTGATGACTCAGATGATGTTCCTCAGGCAAGTGTTGCTGCAAGGATGAAGAAGAGAAGAAGGGTTCCTGTTGAAGAAACCCCCTCTGTTTCTCAGAAGAAGGCTAAATCGACTCCTGCCACTCATTCTTCAAGGCATGTGGATATGAAGAGCACGGGTAAACAAGAGTCTGTGGAGTCTTCACACAAGAAGGTGAAGAAAACTGCTGAGAAGAAGAAAAAGATTCCCAGGGTTGATCTGGAATCTGAGTCTGATGTTGAAGCTGATGTCCAGGACATTCGAGCTTCTGAAAAGAAGAAATTTTCTGGTAAGCGTATTCCTCCAGATGTTCCTTCTTTCCCTATTGATAATGTTTCTTTTCATGCTGCTGAAAATGTTCTCAAGTGGAAGTATGTTTGCATCCGCCGGATTGCAAAGGAAAGGGAGATTGGCACGGATGTGCTTGAATGTAAGGAGATTGTTGCTCTCATTGACAGGGCAGGTCTGAGGAAGACAGTCCTTGATATTGGAAAGTGTTATGAGAGGCTGGTGAAGGAATTCCTAGTCAATTTATCAGATGATGTTGGCATTCCTAGAAGTGCTGAGTACAGGAAAATGTATGTGCGAGGGAGGTGTGTAACCTTCTCCGCTGCTGTGATCAACCAAGCACTTGGGAGAAGTGTTGTGGAGTTTGTAGAGGAAGAGCTGTCCTTGGACATAGTTGCCAAGAAACTTACTGCTGGGCAAGTAAAGAAATGGCCTACTAAAAAGCTTTTATCTACTGGGTTTCTGAGTGTGAAGTATGTCATCCTTAACAGGATTGGAGTGGTGAATTGGATTCCCTCTCACCATACTTCTGCTATCTCTGCTATTCTGGCCAAACTAATCTACAGGATTGGGACTGAGATCCCCTTTGACTTTGGCTCTTTGGTGTTCACTCAAACCTTAAAGCATGCAGAGACTTGTGCTGTAAAGCTGCCCATTTCATTCCCCTCTCTCTTGACTGCCATCATCTTGAAGCAACATCCTGATATACTCAGAATGGATGATGTGGTTGTGTCCAAGGGTGCCCCCATCACCTTGGATCATCGGTTGTTCCTGGATCCTCATGTCCTGGACATTGATATGTCATCTCGCAGGACATCAATTCCTGTCTCAATGTATGCTTCTGGAACTAAGATTGTTATTGCTAAATTGGAGGATCTCTCAAAGGAGCTGCAGGAGTCCATCAAGATTACTACTGAGAGGAAGCTGAAAGTGGATGCCTTGCTTCTCAAGCTTAAAGGGGAAGCATGTCACGAAGATGAGCCCAGAGGTGCTGCTGTAGAGGAGGAAGGATCCGAAGAAATTGCAGAGGAGGACTCTTCTTCTGAAGTTTAAATTGTAGTCCTAGTTTGTTTTTGTTTTGGCTATGTTTCTTTTGCAACCTTTGCCAAATTTATGCTAAAAAGGGGGAGTAGTTTAAAGCTTTGAAGGCTTTTTTTGTTGTTGAAGATTGTGCTTGTTTCTCGTTTTGCTTTTGGTCTGTAATAATTAGAAGACTTATTCGAAGACAAGGTTATGTGTTTTCTTCAAGCTGTGTTGTTCAAGTTCTACTGGTTTTCTGGTCTGGCTTGGTATTTATGAATGTGATGTACTTCAAGCAGTTTATGTGTGTGTTTATGGATGCTTCATTTGAGGGGGAGTTCCTCTAAGTTTGCTTGTGAAGGTCCATTGTTTTGAGGGGGAGTTTTCCGCTACTGACTCTTTGTGTTTTTGCCCTCTCTGGTTGTGAAGTTGTTTTTAGACAAAATTTGACAAAGGGGGAGATTGTTCTTCCTTTGTTGTCTTGCATTTTGTTAAAAATAACCTGATGCCAAAGCAGATGTCGTGACATCTGATTCCGTGAAACCAGGACATCCATCCACTGGCTGGCGTGCAAAGTGGGTCCCTGTGTTATCTGTTTAAAGATTTGTTTTACTGTTACTTGAGGTTCAAGTAACTGATTGAAGGGAGTTGTTTGCGGGTTGTTTATTGTTGAAATAAATCTATGATTGAGGATTTGTTTCTATCTTTTACTTGGTTGTTACGCAAATCATATCTTGGAAGATTGCGTTTGAATTTGTGTGGATCAATCATGTTCTTCAGCCCAGCTAACCCTAGTGCCGCCTCTGCTGAAGTACAAAAAGAACAAAGACCTAGAATGTGAAGATACAGAAGCTAAGATTGAAGATCAAGTGTTTTAGGATTGTCAGTTGTGCTTTGTTCTTGTTAATTGTGAACTGGTCTTGCTCACTGATTCTATAAGGCAAGGCTGAGTTCTGTGTTGAGTTTGGTTATTCAACATTCTTATTATTTGCTGTCACCAATCACTATGGCAGTGATTGAGAGAAAGTGAGAGGGGCTCTCATACTTAGGTTGAGATACTAAGTAGAAATACACTGGGTAGATTAGGAAAAGAACAATGAACTTGATGTGTTCATATGTGTCTATAGTTCCTGAATCTTGAGATAGTGGATTTCCTTTCTTTGGGCGTAGCCCTCTAGACGTAAGTGAAAGTTTTTCACTGAATTGTGTTACCAACTCTTGTGTCTTGTTTCTTTTATGTTTGAACTTTTTCTGTTGTTAAGTAACCTGTTGTACTAATCGATTGTCCTGACGTCGCATAGGACATTCGTCCTAAGAGAACTAGAATTTCAAAATGATTTAGTAATTAAAAAAGTGATATTTCAAAAAATAAGTTAATACAAACGCTTGTCTTATCCTATTTTTTCGATTAGATTAATACTTCTAATAGTATGTTTGACTTGATGGTGCAAAACACGATAACTTTAGATATACTTATACATTTTTTTTCTAAAGTGATTTCCAATAAAAAAACATTAAAAAGGACCAAAAATATAAAATAACATTCTAAAGCACTTTTGTTGAAAAATAAATGCCTTTAAATGTATTATTTTTTTCATTTTCATATTTTCTAACCACTATAAGTATGTCCATCATTGTGAGTGAGTATGTCCATGGTTCGAACCAAAACTGACAAAATGACATTTTTTTTCACACCCATGAACTAGATCGGTGACGGGTGACGAGTTTTTGAGTGATGGAAGCCGGTTTTATGTGATCTAGTTTGATCGGTTTTAATTTAGGCTTCAGACAAACCGAACTGGCCGACATAGCATTGGAAATAAAAATGGCCGAGGACTGAGAGTGTGAGCCCATTGAAACTTGGCAACGCCACGACTACCACCACTACCACTACCACCATCTCCATTGCCACCAACACCCCCACTTTCATTGTCACCACCATCATCACCTCCATTGCTACCACCACCCTCCACCTTCCACCACCACCACCTCTACCATCACTTCCACATAATGTTCACCGCCACCACCGTTGCTACCGTCACCACCGCCACCACCACCACTACTGCCTCCGAAATCACCATCACGGCAATTGCCGCCAACTCTTCCTTCTTAACATGCACTACAATCACCTCCACCATCACCGCCACCCCCACCACTGGTAGCAACCACCGCCATCGCGACCACTGCAATAGGTAACACCGACCATATGTGTTAATTTACTAACTAATGTATAGCTTTTAAATTAAAAGTAGCTTTTAAGTTATAAAAAATAAATATAAAAACTTACAAACAATTTTTTTTCTTTCTAAACATGAAAGGAAGTGTGCGGATCAAACGTAAATAAAAGGGATTTGCCAATTCGGGAATGTCGACAACACTAGAGCATCGTTCTCATGATAGAGGGATGATATCAAAATTGCTTTGAAGGCCGAGCCCATGTACTCTATATTTGGCTCATTGTCTAATGCTATATATATATAGGAGGTTGCATCAAACAACTTATCCCCATTCACACTATTCTGATTATTTTCTCTTTTTTTGCTCTCTTCTCTCTTTACTGGCTTCCCCTCTCTTTGCTTATATTAGTTCCTCCCTTTATTTCTAACACGTTATCAGCACGAAGCCGCTCATCGATCTCCTCAAGAATCAAACAATTCTCATCTCTTAAAGAATCAAAGTAATATTATATTCCTTCTACTCATCTTCTCCAAGTTTTTTTTTATGAACGCTACCAGTCCATAAAAACTTGTAGTGCAATTATTTTTTTTATGAATCCTGAAGATTCATTAAGATCTTGAATTTGTTTTTTTATGAATCTGATCTGGAAGACGCATGTTCATAAGAAGATCTGGAAGACAAACTTTTTATGAATCCTGAAGATTTATCAGAAGATTATAGCATAATATGAGCCAGAAGTACCATAGTGGAAATTTTTTTGAATCCTGAAGATTCATATGATATGAAATAAAATGGAATATGATATATTCTAAATTTGAATCCAGAAGATTAAGTACAAATAAACATGGAATATGTTACCCAAAACAAAATGTGAAAGTATAAGTATGTGTTATGGCTATAGTTGCATTTCGTATGGTGTATACGAGGCAATGATGGAGTAATTCATATCTCAGTATCGAGATTTTTAGAAAATGGATATTGAGGGGTTGAATTACTTTGAGAATGTGGATGATCATGAAGGAAAAATTTAATCTGCACAAGTAAAAACTTGTGTAAGGTTACACATGTAGCTTTTGACCTGCAATAGGAAGTTTAAAAAAAAAAAATCAAAATACATATTTTTTTAATTGAATATTTATCTTTTAATTAATTTCAAAAATTTGTTTTATCTTAATTCGTTCCTTTTCTCTCTCCTTCTTCACCAGAAAATATTTTTCATCAACAGAAACTCATTAACCCTCCATCTTCTCCTACAAGCACAAAACCCTAGCTGCCACCTCCTCCATCTCTCCCATGGTCTCGCCGCCACCACCACCTCCTTGGCCTTGCCACCACACCACCTCCTTCTACCCCATGACCCCATTTCCTTCCTCACTACACCAAAATATGGCTTTTACAGAGGTTTTTTTTTGCCTTTTACAGCGGTTTTCAGTGGTCCAGAACCGCTGTAGATCTCGCCGCTGTAAAAGCCTTAACAGCGGTTCTAACCGCTGTAAAAGACTCAGTATTTACAGCGGTTGATTTAATAAAACCGCTGTAAATACATACCTACAACAGCTGTTCTCTAAAACAACCGCTGTACTTGAGTCTTCTTTTACAGCGGTTTCAGACGGTAACCGCTGTATTTGATAATATATATTACAGCGGTTCCACCACGGAACCGCTGTAATTTGTTTTTTTTTTTTTTGGTTGAATTAATTACCACACCTGTTCAGCCAAAAGATCAACATTTCTTTTTTTTTTTTTCTGAAAAGAAGATATATTGATCATAATAACCGAAAGGGTACACATTTCAAAAGCTATGAAAGCTGACTGCAAAATCAATACACATCACCAAACTAAAACAAGGTATAACACAGTAACATAAGCTAAAACAAGGTATAACATATAAGCACAGTAACATCTCATGTAAACAGAACCTCTGTTCTTATAGCAAGCATATGGACAGTAATTTCATGACAGCAAAAAAAAAGACTCCCATAAATGAGTTTTTGCAATAGAAATGTGCCTTGAGTCTCCAAATCATAAGGACCCTCTCCCCATTTGAGTCTTCCAAACAAAAAAGATCAACATTTTCTAAACACAGGATATCAACTCAGCCATAAAATAAACATTTTCTGAAGCATCAATAGGTTTTACAGATAACTAGGATATTGTCTATTTAAGCAGACAATTATATACTTCACTGCCTATCTTACCTATAGGCTACAAGGTTTTGATCAGCAAGCAGCTCATCTGCTAATGATGCTCTCCTCTCCTTCTTTGTTAGTCTTCCTGAGAAGAAGTCCAATGGAGAATCTACAACTGTTCCCATCTGATGATATTCCAATGATCCAAAAATTAAAGCTAACCATATTTGATGTAGCAAATCTATATTGAAGCATATGCTTGTCAATGATCAACATAGTAGTAGTATACAAAAATGAACTTGCCTGGAAATACTTGGGAAGTGTCTTTGATTTTGAATCACCCTTCTTGTAGTGACGCTTGGGATCAATGGCACCCCTCAACTGTTTCAAGATAAGAGCGGTGTACCAAAACAAGATTAGATAGCACACAAATTGACGGGATACATTCAAGTTTGTGTGTGCACCCACCCTTCACTGCAGATTGCTTTTCATTGTCCTAGTCTTTTGTCTCTTGCTTAGCTACTTCTAGTTTCTTGCAGCTTTGTTTTATGTACTTGTTTTATGTATTATCTTGCTTTCTGTTTTCTGTTTCTGTTATGAACTATCTAAAACTCACAAGGGAGAGTTTTTGTTCCCTTGACCTTTATTTTAATCTATGATATGTTTCTCTTTTCAAAAAAAAAATGCCCCCCACATAGAAGATTTCAATGAATGATTAGAGGGCAAAATTGAAGCTACCTAATTGATATTTGAACTGATACTCTTGGCTGTAAAGCCAAAATTGAAGCTACCTAATTGATATTCATAACCAAACACAGTGTGAATAGAACAAACAAAAGATGAATAGCATAAACTATGGAGAAAATTTCAGGAAATTTTTTTTTTGCAGCTCATCCTCCACATAATTACAACAAAGGCCTCACTCTGTAAGCATATACAATGAACAAATACAGCTTGAAAAGCACACCCTTTTGTTGCTTCCCTTAAAAAATCACAAAAACTGGGATTAACACATTGGTTTTAATTTTAAACTCTTTTTTTTGTTTCCCAAACTATGCACCCACCCCATTGGCGAGTGACTATTGATTCATGGTATAGCACTCAATCATAGTAGTGGAAAGATGACCGACCAAAGAAAGAATCAGTGTTTACCAAATTAATCTAGAAAACCATATGTTATAATCCCAACTTCTTTGTCATCCAATCTGAAATATTAGCTATCACAAAGCCTGCAAATACCTGCAACTCAATGCCAAAACAATTCCATTAATATGTGATAGAAAATGTTGAATGACTTGATAACTGTGGCCTCCAAGTCTGAGCTAATACCCACAACACATTATGATCTAGTGTACACAAAATTACCTAGGCTATGAAAACTTGGTATGTTGTAAATCATTATCATATCTATAATTAGATGACAGAAGAATTAACATGGCTACGATCAAATCAAAGGAAGAGAAAATGAATAGAAATATGTACATGAAAACTTGCATAAATACAAATATAAATTATCTGAACAGCAATGGAAACAACACCACAACACCAAGAGATGGATATGATCTTTTTAATAAAAATGAAAGAAGGACCATGCCACTGGCCCCTGGTACCAGACGAGAGCTAAGAGAACATAAATTTGCAGATATTTTTGCAGATAGCAATACCTGAACTGAGCCAAGAATGTATAATGCTGAATAATGCCGACCGTGGATCAACATGTCAGCCAACATAGCAAGAGGAATGGTGAGTAACATGCCCAAAGTGGCCACAAGGGGAGTTGTCCATACAACACAGAGTGCCCTGGGTAGACCAAATAAACTCTAATGTATGAGTTTGCATAACTCGGTGAGTATATAAATTAATTGGATTTATTTCATGTACCAGAAATAGTCTGAGAGAACGCTTCCAATGAATCCATTGGCAAGAACCACTTCATCCACTCTAGCAGAATGAGGAATTGTAAACTTAGGTTCAATTCCTAAGGCAGATAATGGCCAGACTGAGATGAGCAGCATACAAGAGAATTAGCAATCAGTTTAGTGCAGCAATATGCATATAAAAAGAGAGGGACATAATGACCTCTAATGTACTAGTTAAGGATTAATAGTGCATTTTAGTAAGCAGCTTAATTAAGTGCGTTTAATGCACAAGTGTTTATTCATAAGCCAATTTGAGAAACTAATTGAAATAAGCTCAAAATAGCTTATAGATAGGTCATAAGCTATTAACATGAGTTTTTACAAACACCTACATAAGCGCTTATACTGTAAGATAAGCTCAAATTAGCTCTTCCAAACGGGACCAAAAAAATTTGTGGAAAGTAAGTGCGAACACAACAACCGAGCTAAATGAGCACATTAAAACGATTGTGCTCACAGAACCTTATTAGTTGTCTGTGATAAGTAACTACAGAAGCATTGCTCAGTAAAACTTACTAAGCCACCATAGAGCTACTAGAGTAAACTGTCCAACATATCCAAACAGCTTTTGCACATCAAAAAAGTTTAAACTGTCCAACTTACTAAAGGCATTTTTGCAGCTTCTTTAGTATATTATTTACCATATTCCTTTCACCATTATATTCTGATTTATGGGTGGCTCATAGTATTCGAATTTAGTTCATGTATTACTTGCTTCATGAAGGTCTTCAATGAAATTCACAGTTTTTTCCTTTTATGAATGCATTTACCTATGTAGCCAAGAATAAGGTCACAATGAATCATGACATCCATGGCTGGCAGCTCATCCTCCACATAATTACAACAAAGGCCTCACTCTGTAAGCATATACACAGAACAAATACAGCTTGAAAAGCACACCCTTTTGTTGCTTCCCTTAAAAAATCACAAAAATTGGGATTAACACATTGGTTTTAATTTTAAACTCTTTTTTTTTCCCAAACTATGCACCCACCCCATTGGCGAGTGACTATTGATTCATGGTATAGCACTCAATCATAGTAGTGGAAAGATGACCGACCAAAGAAAGAATCAGTGTTTACCAAATTAATCTAGAAAACCATATGTTATAATCCCAACTTCTTTGTCATCCAATCTGAAATATTAGCTATCACAAAGCATGTTCAGGAAATTTAACAGCAGCAAAACCAACTCAGACCCTAGGCTGCAGTTACAAAAATGAAGAACATCATAGCATCAGATCAAAATATTACCTTATGAGGAAGGGGAAAATTGCTTGAGGAGAGGAACAATGGAACGTTGTTAATGAGAACAGGGCAACCAACCGCGCACGAAGCGACCCAAAACAAGAGCGGCAGCGGCGCGGCAGGGACGGAGGCGGAGGCGGAGGCGCCGGCGGCGGCGGAAGGGACGGAGGCGGTGGCGGCAAGGACGACGGAGGCAGGAGGTAACGCAAGCTTTGAGAGAAGTAGCAGAGGTCGAGAGTCGTGAGAGGTAGCAGAGGTTGTGAAAGTGTGTAACTGGTAAAAAATAAGGGTTTGCAGTTACAGATGTAATTTTACAAAATTAATAAGCAAAATAATACTTATACTTAAAAATCGAATAAATTGACTAAAAGCGTATTACAGCCCAGTGGAAAAGACTTGTTCCATTTTGTGTGGTACCCCGGGTTCGAATCTCACTGGGAACATTTTTTGAACCCATTATTAAAGAAATCAACTAAAACTAATATTAATACCAGAAATTGTAGAAAGCTATCATAAAAAGAATCGAGCCTAGTGGAAAGACTCTTACCTTTTTTTAAGGGAACCTGGGTTCGATTCCCATACGGAACCTGGATTAATTCAGGATTTTTATTATTTACATTAATATTTACAGCGGTTAGTTTTATAAACGCTGTAAATAGTGGAACCTATTTTTTACAGCGGTTCATTATATAAACCGCTATAAAAGCATATTACCGCTCCGTGTTTTTGTGTTTACAGCGCCTGCTGAGAAAACCGCTGTTAATAGTCAATGCTTTTACAGCGGTTCCTTATAAAACCGCTATTAAAGCCACTAAACCGCTTCGTGTTTTTATTTTTACAGCGGCTGCCACGTGAACCGCTGTAATAAGGGCGCTGTAAAAGCCCTTTTCTGGTGTAGTGCCTTCTCAACCGCACCACCACCTCTTCTCCTTCTTTCCTCCACAAAACAGCTCCGTCGCCACGCTCCTCGCCGGTTCCAGCGCCGATCGCTCTAGATCTGAAGAGGGGATGATCAACCACCACCACAAGCACCAGATCGGTGGTGGGTTGGGGTTGTCGTGATTGGTTGGTGTTGTTGTGGACTGGGGAAGACGAGTGGATGGCATAGCAAGGAGGGCCAACACGGCGTGGCACCGGCAGCGCGCAACTGCCACCGCGTCGTCCAGCGCACGCGCGACCTCGTCCAGCAGCGCTTCGTCGTGCCACCGCCACCATCCCTTCTCTCTCTAGGTTCAGATCACCAAGTTCGCACCTTTTCTTGGTGTTTGCGGTTTTGGGTTTCTGCGGTTGGGTGGAGAGACATATCGGACGGCGACGATTAATCTCTCAAGTTCCTCTTGCTTCCAGATCTGTTGCTTCAAACTCCCAAGTTCATCTTTGTTGGTGTTGTTGGTATCAAGCTTCTCAATCTCCCTTTCTTGCAGATTTGTTACTTCAGTTGTTGTTACTGGGTGATGAATTTCTCAGATCTGTAATCCTTTTTCTTTGTTTTGAGCAACACATTCATGTAAAAATCTAACCCCATTTTTTCTGGGTTCAAGCTTTGTATTTATGTAATTTATGTATTGATTTAGCAAAACAATTATCATACTGGAGATGCAGGTTTTATGTTATATGTTCTTCCTTATGCTATATGTTCTTCCTCTGTAACAGTCATTGAGTACTGGCATATTTGGAAGGTGGAGAGATCTGGGTTATTTGGTTTCAGATATGTTATGTTGATGATGATGAACAATTCAAGTTTAATAGATCAATTAACTTAATTAAAATTATCACAAGTTAATTATTGTAATTAATAAATATGTATTTTTATTTATTTTTTAAAAACTGGCTAAACCTTCTATTGCAGGTCAAAAGTCACTTGTGCAACCTTACACAAGTTTTCATATGTCACTACAGCATTTTTGCCCTTCCACCGCGGACGGAAAACCGCGGGCTCATGCGAAAAAACTGTGGCGAAAAGCATATGCCACGGTTTGGCCGCGGTTTCCTTGTCGTAGTGTATGTGGCCGTGGCCAAGCTCAAGAGCCACGGTTGTGTCGCGTTTACGCCACGGTTCGATGAAAAACGTAAGGCGACGGTTACATTTATACCACGAATCATAAACCGCGGCCTGAAAGACAACCGTGGCATTAACCCACCAATTGAAACCGCGGCCTCAGATTTATGCCACGGTTACATAAGGCAAGTTAATGCCACGGTTTCATAAGGCATATTAAATGCCACAGTTTCGTAACCGTTGCCTATGCCACAATATTTTGATATCAATCCACGGTCTTACACTATTGCTACTTTTTAAAATAAACTCCGACAGATCAAATAGGTTTCGAGCAATTAAGCTGTTATACCACAAATATTTGGCATTTACTAGTTCAAGATTTAATAAATGACAAGTATTATAACAACCCAAAAACCTACGACTAAATCAAATTCTAAGTACAAAATAAGCAAATATATAAACAAACCTTCTACAAGCTATGATTTGAATTACAAGACAAAAGAGGAGAGTGCAATTGAAGACCAATCCAACTGCTTCCCATAATGGACCCAATAAGCTCTCCAACACTTCAATCCACTGCATAGATTGAAAATGAAAACATGAAACATGTTTTGTTCCATATAGAATGGTGCTGTCACTGTGCTTGGAATGAGAGAAAAACTTGAAAAAAAATACTCTTGTCTATATTGGGTTTCCTGGAAATCTAACCTGAATGAGACATAATTTTTGAAAGTGGCATTCTCTTTCTTTTTCTGACTTCAGTGCTTAGATGAACAAAATGCTAATTAAATAAGTTGTCCAGCTACCAATCAAGTCATAAAAGACTTGGAATATGATGCCTGATTCCTGAAAGCATTCCCAAGCAGGAGAAAGAGTAAGACAGAGATAACATAACCTGGGAACCTACGCAACACAAAAACCAGAAAACCCTCAGATGAAATCAAACAATGTAAATAAGAAATATCTCAATTCACATTGAGACTGAAAATTCTAGACTCATCTATCTTGCTGTCTGACTTACAATTGCACATCTAAACCAGGCATCATATATCTTGTTGCTTGATTTTTCTACGTTGGGTTGATAAATGCAAGTTTCATGGTTCTAACAAAGAAAGTGACCCTCAGTTCTAATGTGTATAACACAACTTATGCATGAAAAATTGACCGATGCGAGAAACCACACAGCAAGCGAATTATACCACATAAAGACTAAATTTTGATTCAAATTGGTATTGAATGAAAATAAATTTCAATATGAAACTCATCATTTTCAAGCATAGTGTGTTTTCTTTCAAACACAATAAACTATTTCAAAATCCAACATATCTAACTAAATTATGCGCAAAATACAAACCATTGTCATAACCAGATCAACAATGGAATAATGGAGAAAAAACTTGAATTCAGAATGATATTAGCTCAAATTGGATCTGAAACTTATACCACTTTAAAGCTTGGTGTTTAAGCTTTTCAACAAACTAAATTGCATCTAAATCAAGCATGCCTAACTCAAGTAATAATTGAAGCAACAGGGGATGCTTAACACCATGACAACACGCAAGAAACATAGTACCTAACAAAGGTTGATGAGATGTTCAAATGCAGCTTTAAGTGTATTACTAAAAGCTTCATTCTTGAAAAATCTTTCTTCCCATATTATGTCAAGAAAAGTCTTCGATTCCAGAAGACATTGAACCTTGAAAAAAGCAATTATATTCTCTGAAGGTCTTCAATTCAACTCCCATCTTATGCATAGTAAAAACCTGAAACAGAAGACAAATTAAAATGAAAATTGAAACTGATATCTCTGGACTAAAATCCAAAAGATCTTACCAATTAGAAGTTAGAACCTTATCAAGAATGAAAGGAATGTGACGTTCTATAAGTTTCGATTTGCGGTCACTATCAATGGTTTCCTAGTACTTGCATCCAAGTATTTCAAACTTATGAAATGTACTATCCATAGAGAAAGCTAGTAGCAATTGCAAATTATTCTGAGGCCCATATGTGAATATCTGATATGTATAAATTTATGAATTCATTATACTATCAAAAGCCTCTTTAACTCTCTCTCAAAATATATATTTGCCAATAGGTGATTTTAGGATACCATAATCTGAAAATCTGTTTGTCACTACTGCTATTAGAACCAGTCTTCCTGATATATCCCAAATCATCACATGACCCATTTTTCACTAGGCTAGTTTAAGAAAACTATTTATAGTTTTAGATAGTTATGATGATCATATATAAGTAAAAAGGAAAATATAAAGATAAAGATAACAGTTACATCACAAAATACTCAAAACATAACTAAAGAATACTAAGGGAAGAGTCTACCTCTTTAAACACTGAAGCTAAATGAAAATGGCTATCCTCACCCTTACTTCTCTGCACCCCCAGCTGAAGAATATAGCAAAAGACTTAGTCCTCCAGAAACTCCTAGATTTAGAGACTATGCAAAAGCTCAAAGCTTTTGGAAATCTTCTAAAAACACACAAAAATTGATTAAAACTTGTCCATACAGGAGTTCAAACTGAACTAAATTATTACAATCACAAAAACAAACAAGTAACAATGGCAAAAGAGAACTAAATATGCAGAAGAGAATCCTCCAAACCAGGATCCATGCCCAAATTGAGCATCATCATCAAACTAAAACAGACACTAACTTCAGCAAACAAAATAATGCATAGAACCAAGCAACACAACCAGGCAACACAGAAGGACCCTGTAATTTCTAACATCTAGCATGAAAAAAGCAAAACACACTCAATGCCTAATGAATAATGAGAAGAAAAGAGGGGATGCACAAGATAAAGGGGCTTACCAATGGAGAAGAAGAAGAGAATACCAGTCAACACATTGAACCCCTCTTTATCGATGATGAGATTCAGTGGGGTTGATGGTTGCTCTCGTTGCAGAGAAAGAAGACCAGACACATGGCAAGGGTGATGGCTCACGTCGCTCGGGATCGAAATCGCTTGAGACTTGAGAGTGAAGATAATCGGTGGCGTTCTCGTCGCACTCGTCCATGAGAAGTCTGGGCACAATGCACAAGGCACTACACAATTTTTGGCCTTCCGCTGCCCAATCCCTCCAACATGGAACGATTTTAGCATGATAGATATCAGAAAACATACCTCAACAACGGCAAGGAAAGCACCAAAACACCCAAAAAAGAAAAACCCGCCCCAACAGACATAAATACATACCTCAACAGCGGAGAGAGGAGGGTCGCACAAGATGAACCGTGCCAGTGGAGAGAGAAGGGTCGCGCGAGATGAGCGGTGCCGGCGGAGGGAGGAGGGTCACGATTAATCGAGATGGAGAAAAGCTAGGGTTCATAATCTTTCTCTTTGTCATCGTGAAGTTCTGATGAGAGTGTGATGTTAGTGTTAGGGATTTGATTTGGGGTTTTTCTTAGTTTATTACTTTTAAAAAAAAAATTAATGAAAAATTATGGCGGAAAGAATTTTTTTTGTAAAAAAATGTAGATTTTTATCCCACGGTTATAGTAGTGGGATAAGGTGTCCACGGTTGTAAATTTCGTAGCCATCAATCGTCCACAATTATCGAACCGTGGAATAAAACGTTTGTGCCACGGTTTTTCTTCACCTGTGGTATTTAAGCGTCCGTTGTTACTAAACCGTGGCATATACAAAACATAGGCCACAGTTTTGTCTCCGTTAAAGAATTTACCGTGGTCTAAAGTGAAAAATGTTGTAGTGTGTGTACCGTAAATTCCTCCGATCATGAAAACATTATTCTTTTAGTAGCTTTTGATTTTTTTGGTTTGTATTCTCTATTGGGATATACATTTGTGCTCTTACCGGGCAAATAATACTATAGTTTCTGATTCACTCATTTCCAGATTTGATTTTTTTTTCCTTTCTTGGTTATCAATTACCCAACCTGACATGAAAAAAATGCTAATTTTAGTGGCTTGTTTTTGTTCCGCTTTCAAGCAAGAAAATGTTGATTCATTAAAGAAGAAAAAAAAAACGTTTATTAGCCATTATTATTTTAATGATATCAGGTTTTTTATTTAAATTACTCATTGCAATTCGTCTTTATAATTAGTCATTATTTCTAGTCAATGAAATTCGTTGATGAATATGCTACCATAATTCTTTGATTTTTTTTAGAGTAAAATACACTTACCCCCTCAAGGTTTACTAGAAAAACACTCCACCCCATTCTTATTCAAAATATACACTCCACCCCACTCATTTTATCATGTTAACTTCATCAAAAAGATGCTAACGGAATATTCCATTCAAATCAAAATTATTTAATGTAAATTTTTTTTTCTTTTTTTTTTCTGGTTATTTTTTATTTTATTTTTTTCAAAAAAAAAACCTTACTTTCAAATAAAAATCGTTTAACGTCAGTTCCATTAAAAAAAAACGTTAGTTTCAACAAAAAAAGAATATAACATCACAATTACTAGTAATACCCAGTTTATAAAGGATTTTTATAAATAGTGAATTATATAAAAATATTTTGAAATTTTTTTTTTTTGAAAATGAAATAGAGAACTTTTATTGAATCAATAGCAAAGGTTACAATGAGAGATGACCCTCATGTCAGAGTACATATCATGACTAGTCCCCATAGCAAAGGTGCACCCAAACCGGCTAGAAAACGATCTTGTGAGAGTGTCTCATTAAAACCTTGTTAGAAAAACTCAATGGAAAAAACCCAACAAGGAAAAAGAGTACACACCTCACAAGCTAGCCTAGTTTGCACTAAAACATATGCCCATAAACACACATAGCTCCCCTTTTCACATTTACTCTTACTGCACCATGAAAAATCACGACATCACACAACATGACAGCACCCAATTTCCATGACAGTAAACATTTGCACCACAGCTTGAAATAAACTCAATAATGTTATCTTCACACCTCTCTTTGAGGTGGAGAGAGGTGGAATGAAGAGAGAGATAGAAAAAAAAAGAAAAAGTAAGAGAGAGAAAATATTAGATGTGATAGATGATAAGAGGAGAGAGATATAAATAAAAAAAAGTGGAAATGAAGTGTTTCAAAGATGAGGTGTGTATATATCATTACTCAAATAAACTACCCAACACTAACCACCCAGCAAAACACAAACCCTCCACAGGTTCTAATCAGGTACAAGTCCCCTCTTGACTACAAACCCAACCATGTCCAATTTCTTCCTGTAATCATACTAGATATTTGACCCAAAAAACACATTAAAAAAACCAGCAAGTCTTCGCAATGTCTGCTGCTGTATTCTCCCACCCCTTTACAACCCCCACACCCAATACCACCACCCACCAAACAACCCGTCACCAATAACCCACTCATGCTGGACAATAAGTCCACAAAGCCCCCCGCACACACCGCATAAACCCCATCTCAGATGCATCCCTCACGCATAGCTCCACTTTGTACATCCGATTATGCTGCACTAGTAGAATTTGTGAATAAAGCAACATAGCATCCCACACCCTTTCTTCATGACATCAAAAATTATCAAGCTCTTCGAACCCACACCACCACTAAAATCCAGCTACAGACAAAAGCCCTCCAAATCCATAATGCTCCTGTCCACACACCACTCAAAATCAATTAAAACACACAAACATTTTCAGGATACATGGCCTGCATAATTGAGCCTTTCACTGCAACCTACACAACAACCCTTTCGGCTCCAGAAACACAGATCCTGGTCTAAAATGGCAAAACCAAGCTGCTAGCTTCCACAAGCTACTGAACAATTGATACCCCCACATCAAAACACCTCCCGATGCTTCGGCCCCAAAAGATGACCAAGAATAATCCACCAACACAGTGTGGACAAAAACGCACTGCAAGCTCCGCTACACAATCAAAAGGGGTCACCTGGAACAGCAAAACTTAAGGTTTCATTTGCAAACCTGCTTATTTCACGACTTCCCTACTTAATGAACCTCCTAGCTTACGGATACTCCAAGAAGCCAAGGTCCTGGAAAGTTACTTCAGGTGGGGATGGTTTTGACGAATTTGAGCTTCTAAACCACGAAGCATTAGCGCTTCCGATCCTCTCGGTTTCAATCCCAAACACTTACCAAGCAACCAAGTTCTCTGGGCCCGAGTCGTCACTCCATCTTCCCCCTGTATTGGCTCTAAAAAATCTGCAGGCAAAGGAATTGGTTTATTTTTACTACCTTTTGGACGACCACGCTGGCTCTTTTGTGAGGAATTTGTGTTTGGAGTTTTTTCCACGTCCGGCGAAACAAGAGCAGTAGAACCATCGCGTGCAGAGGAGCCCGCAAGCGGCAGACAATTCAGGGGTGGCATCACTGGCGAAGGAAGAACACGCACAGGAGAAGAAAAGGATGCATGTTGTCTGATAATTTGATGTGATGATGTACGCACAAAGACATCGTTCCCTTGACATTGATCTAAAGCTGTTGAAGTTGCATTAGCTGTCACAAGGCCAAAAAACTCGTTTTGCTTGCTTGTTTGAAGAGGCAAACACGCCCCTACCCCTTGATGCAGATTAAAAACGTGCGGGTCCCTACAGAAAGAATGAGCAGGCCACGAATAATTTGTTTTCTGAGGTAAATCTTGGGCATTAAAAGAAAATTCTGTAACTGAATTAACAGGATTTTGAATAGGTTTAATCAAGATATCATTTTCATTAATCATAATTCCTTCTGCTTTTAAATTCTTCCTCCATCCCTCAATCTCCTCTAGAGAATAGCCAGAGTCAAGGAGATCATGTAGTTGCTCCTTATTTTCCTCTCCCGAATTGATGGCTGCCGTTAACTGCTCCTTATTTTCGTCTCCTGAATTGATGGCTACAGTTATCACATTTGAAATTGAAATTGAAATTGAAATTGAATTTTTCCGAACAGCATCCTCCATCACCGGCGGCCTGAACAGCTCCACCTCCACCTCTGACAACTCCTCACAACCGCCAAGCGCCACTGGATTAAACGCTACCTCTCCGCCAGAATGAAGGCCCTCTAGTCCACCGTCCCTAAAAACTTCATCTTCTTCATCTGAATCAATATCTTTAGCCGATTCATAGTCCTTTTCCGGTGGCAATTCTGGAGTCATAGCAACAACGTCGATCAAATCCTCTACCTCTTTAGCTTCATCATCATATGCCTCATCATCTGAGTCGTCCTCGTCTTCCTCGGAATTATAAATTTTTACCGGCGTCGATGGTATAACCTCAACACTACCATAATTATACGCCTCCACATCCTTCTCAATCAGAATAATACAAGACATACCACCAACATCAACAGACATAGTAAAGCACTGTAATAGCGGATGATTCATGCGGACTAAAATTCGAGCAAAATCAGCCCGATGTCGCGACATAGTTGCATTATCAGAAGAAACATAACTGCCTAACCTATTTCCTACCGCAGTAAAGAAAGCTTCATTCCATAATCCCACCGGAACTTGCCATAGTCGAATCCAGACAAGATGCGCCGTACCAAAAGTGAGTACAGAACACGGTTTTATACCAGCCAACATCTGCTCTAGAAAATAAGCACATTCTGTGATCGTGCTCTCCATCTCTTCTTTGCTCTCAAACTCCAATAGCACCTCATTCGCACCAAGCGGTATTAGCCGAAAGTTGAACAAGCCAATTTGACTGAACTCCTCCTGCAGAATTTCAACTGGCTTGATTGTAAGTGTCCGCGCCTGAGCACAACGTTGAACCCAATTTTCATCCATGTCTGACGCAGCAAACTGTAATTGACATTCCTCAGAAATACCAGAAACACGACCTGGGTTAGGTTGGTTGTGAGGTACAGAGTCTTGCTTACTCACTAGATTCTCGCCCTTCGGTCTCCAAGTTCTTCCTCGAATTTCATATTGATGTCTCCCTGGGGGCGGAATATTTGCTGTTTGAGATGGATTCTGAAATCTTGCTTTCTGCACCACCAAATAATTCCCTTCAAGTCGCAGTCCATGAAACTTGCGAATCGCAGTCCAAGCCTCATTGTTGCTTGAAAATCGCACAAAACCGAATAGAAAGCGGCGTTGATGCTTCCTTTTTTGCTGGATAAAGACATTCTGTAATCTCCCTGCTTTCCCAAATATTGCTCTAAGTTTTGCAAGAGTCATTCTATCCCCCAAACCGTCAACAAAAACTGAAAAAGACTCTGTTTGCTGATATGAATTCTGTTGTGTGTGTCCTTGTGGCTGAGTTCGAGGGTCATGATGCAATGGTGGAGAAGATTTAAAACCGTCCCCATGTCGTGAGTGTAGCTTTGTTCCCGACGGATGGTGCCAATTCTGGTCCCGTCGATTTGCTCCTGCGTGATGAATTGCTCTATTCCGCAACTCACGCTGAGAACCCCAGGGGCCTTGCCGAGACCGCTGCCATGAAAATTGATCACCCCATCGACGTTGATTGCCACCAGCCTGCTCCGTTCTCTGCCATGGTCGGAACCACCGTGGTGGAGGTTCCCATCGAGAGCTTCTCTCTCTACTCCCTCTCATGAAGGGATTATTTTGAAATTAATTTCATACTAATTAAAATTTCACCAAATAAATACTAATTAAATTTCTTTTTCCTAGATTTATAAAAAAATGTTGCTTATGAATTCATTGAGTAATGTATGGATATTATTTAATAAAATTCTCTTATCATATATCAATAACATCCCTCATTTTCAATTACTAAAAGTAATATATACTTTAACATTTAACATGTTATAACCAACGCGATCATATTATCCAAATTAATTAATTAATTAAAATAATAATATAATTTTATATTCTTTTATAGAGTGGATGTTTAACGTACTTTTACCATAAGTTTTAGTTTAAAACTATTTCATACATATTTATTCTTGAATTATTTTATAAAATGGTTACTTTATATTCCAGCTCCAATAGTATGTAAGCATTGAGAATATTTGTTTGGTCAAATATTAGAAAGTGACGTTTTTTTCTAAAAAAATAACCAGAAAAATAAGGAAAAATAAGTTTACATTAAATAATTTTGATTTGAATGGAATATTTCGTTAGCATCTTTTTTAATGAGGTTAACTTGATAAAATGAGTGGGGTGGAGTGTATATTTTGAATAAGAATGGGGTGAAGTGTTTTTCTTGCAAACCTTGAGGGGGTAAGTGTATTTTACTCTTTTTTTTTAATAGCATTCAATAAGATCAATTCATTTTTTTTTCTCCCTTAATATATGTTGTAATTTTTTTTAATGCTTTCCATTGTCAATCATTATTAGTATTAATTTAAAATTCTTTAGATTCTCTGTTTGAACAAATTTATCTATTTCTTTATCAATTAGCCATATATGTTGAACGTTACAAAGCCAAAATTCAGGTGTCATATCATATTTGATTTTTATTGCATTTCCTAATTAAAGTATGGTTTTATTATCAGTTAATGTAAATTTGATTTTCATTTAGATCTTTATTACTGTTGACCAGTTATTAATACCACTTATTGGCATCTTTATATCATATACCATTAACAGAATTGGTTAATTATATATATCAGGTTTGATAGTTTCATTTTGGGTACGACAAAAATTATTGAAGGCTCCAGAAGTGCCAAGAATATTTTACGTACTGTTATTGAAATATTTCCTGAAGTAAATATTTCATCAAAAAGTTCTCCATTGCAAAAGCTCTTTTGATCAATTTTAAGTATGATAACGATTGAAATATTTCCAGAAGCAAATATTTCATTTAACATGACAAAAGTTATGATATTTTACTGTTCCTGAAGAACGTGTAATGATATATGTGATATTGTATGCTGGTTCTCCGGAAGAGGCCTATGAAATTTAAAAGCAATATTTCAAAAGAGATCATCTTCCGCTAATGGGGAGTATGGTAATGTGGTGCTAACTTACACTTGAGGGGGAGTATGTTGAGAATTCAAGTGTAATTCATAGACTCTTCTGCTTTGAGTTCTCTAATTTCCCCATTTGTTGATATCAAAGTATGAAGATAAAAATGAAAAAATGTGAAAATCCCTGGAGGATTCAAAATGCAAGAAAATATTCTTTGAAATATTGAAGCATTATTTTGATTAGAGAAGTTCTTCATATGGAAGAAGTGATTGTGATTGTCATATGACCAGTTAGACCATCCTGAGTCTTATGATGCGAAAGTCTATTTCTCAGATGTTCTCAAAGCCAAAAATTAAAATTGTGGCAAAGTAAAGGGACTTCCCTATGATTCTTGAATATATTTGATGTGATACATGTGCACAAATTCAGTGTTTATCGATGTATCGACCTTGATAGAGTGAAATGGCCAACCTTGATCAAGTTGGTATGTGACATGATTTTGAATGTTGAGTTGCACATGTTCATATTTAAAATGATCTGGCAAAGATATTTAGCTAAATGCTTCTTATTTATAGCTAGACAAATATTAAGAGAAAAAATGTCCTTATTTTATGGACATGTTTTTGCGAGTAACAACATTTATATGCATCAAGCCAACGAGTCACTAGAATTCTCCTTTGCAATTGGTTCATGGTCAGGAACCTAATATCTCTCATCTATATTTTTTTAATGTGCACTATGTGTCACTAGACCGCACAAAAAGATGAGACTACAAGAAAAAACCGAGATTATGTTATGAATTTGAATAATCTCCAGAAGATAATTCGTATCTTACTTATCATTATTTCTCGGCATTAGGGGGAGAGAAAAACTAAGCAGCTCAGAAATTTTGTTTTGAATGCATATATACTCGCACACAACAATATGAACCTGAAGTTCAAAAGATGCATTCTCTGACGAAAAAGAGATTTCTAAATTCCTTTATGCTGCAAATGACCTTCTCTATTGAAATTTTTATTAGGCTAAGATATGCCTAAACTTGGTTCCAAAGATAAATCATAGAGAAGGAAGATGGTCTTGATATGAAGAAAATTATCATGAAAAGTGTAGAGATTACGAAAACTATTTAAACCTCTTGAAGAGGTTTCAGGTACCTGTGATTATTGATACAAACAGATCTCAATCGATTATATCTCTACAAGTTGAAATAAGGAACCAAGAACTTGAAAAAATTTCGACAGATAAGTAGCGCTCAATATTATAAGTGTGAGAATATTGAACTCATATTAAAGGGTGTAGTTGGCCAACATATAAAGAAACAATTCATTTGCAAAAATATAAGAGTCTTTGGACTTGAAAGTCTGTACACCAAAGGTGTAAAAGGATATTACATAGTTGTTTGGTTATGAATTTGTCATTGATTGACAAAATGGAACATGCTTTTAACTAGTTCTATTTCATTGTCAAAATTTGAATATGAGAAATTCTACATCGGAGATTCATCCATCACCTTGCAGACACACAAGGCTAAAGAAGGATACATCAAGGGAGATAGAACAAAGCACATATCACCGAAACTCTTCTTCACTCGTGATCTACAAAAGATGGTGACATAGACATCCAACAAATTCGTTCAAGTGATAATTTGACAGACTTATTTATGAAGGCTCTTCCAACAACGACATTTGAAAAGCTTGTGCGAAATATCAGAGTTCGTTTGCTGAAAGATCTCAATTAAAATGCATTGTACTCTTTTTTCCTTAACCATGTTTTTTTTCCATTGGGTTTTTCATGGTAGGGTTTTTAATGAGGCAATGTACAAAGACGAGCTATAGAGTGATGTACTCTTTTTCCTTCACTAGGTTTTTATCCCACTGGATTTTTCCTACTAAGGTTTTAATGAGACACATTCTTAAGAGATGGTCATCCAGGGGGAGTGTTATGAATAAGATGACCATTGGGCCAAGCTCATGTACTCTATACTTGGCTCATTGTCTAATGCTATATATATATATAGAGGAGGTTGCATCAAGCAACCTATCCCCATTCACATTATTCTGATTATTTTCTCTTCTTTTGCTCTCTTCTCTCTTTACTGGCTTCCCCTCTCTTTGCTTATATTAGTTCCTCCCTTTATTTCTAACAACAAACAATTTTTTTTCTTTCTAAAAGCTCTTATTTTCACTTTTAATTAACAGTAGCTTTTAAGACAAAAAAAAGTTAGACACAACCTAAACATGAAAGGAAGTGTGCGGATCAAACGTAAATAAAAGGGATTTGCCAATTCGGGAATGTCGACAACACTAGAGCATCGTTCTCATGATAGAGGGATGATATCAAAATTGCTTTGAAATACAATTCTTAAGCTAGAAAACGAAGAGATGAAATCATACATGAATCTCTCATTCCTTCGATTTAGAATGAAATTCTAACTTTGGCATTTTGGCTTTAAAGTCGTATAACCTTTCATCTTAATGAAGACTCCTAAAGCGGTGTATTTATTAATTGGCACCTAAAAATCTTTCACAATGCAAAGAGCCGATCTTTCACAATGAAACAACTAGGATTCAAACCTGGGCAAGATTTTAGTAAAGGTACAAGAGCCTCAGCACATGTAAATATTTTGCAAGATTCTAGAACGCTTGCACGTGCTTGAAAGAATGAGTGGTTCGCCTCTTTAAAATAGAGAAAGTATTTTCTGCTTACGAATGAGTCGGTGCAAAGAAGTTTGGCTTAATCCAAACATCCAGGCTGACCAGGAGAAGCAACCACCAACAACCCACAATTATAAATGCTTGTAAAACCCGGAAAATGTGGGTAGTGGCAAGTGGTCGTTAACTGCTATACGTTAGCCGAATTTGCCTCTATAAATAGACCTAAGGAATTGTTATTTGTACAAAACACAACACAATCAATCAATCAAACTAAAAAAATTCCCGCATTTATTTTTGCTTTTTACTTTCATGCCTTTACTCTTCAACCTTTAAGTTTCTTTACAGTCTTTCAGCCGTTTATTATTCCAGTACTTTATTTATACAATTTTCTGTCATTTATTTTTAGTAGTTTAAGCTTTTATCTATCCATTTTCGCTTTACCTTAGTTTAATAACCTTTGTTATTTATACAAACTTCTCAATAACGACCCCTAAGAGCTTTTTTGAGTGTATTAGGAACTTGCATTGAGGAGCAGAGTCCCTTCTTCGAGAATCGCCTGACTATGATATTCATACGATGGTTTCTCTCAGTCGACCCATACAGCTACCAAATCCATATTTATTTCTAAGCCAACATAATTGAATTGTCCTCTTGTTTCTCTTCAATTTTACCTCAAACAAATGAGGAAAAATGATTAAATTTTAGATTTTACAAAGGGTTAAATATGTTTTTTGTCCCTCTAAAATAAGGGTTCTTTGGTCTAGGCCCGTCTAAATTATTTTTTTGAAAAGCACCCCTAATGGAAAATAATATTGAGGTTTCAACCCCTGCCGTCACCTTCCATCCTCTAAAGTGACCTAAATCAAAAAACCATGATTTTAGAGGGACCTACGACCATGAAAAAAATTGGTGTTAGGTCCCTTTAAAATTATGATTCTTTGATTTAGGTCCCTTTAAAATCATGTCACGTCAGCTTCCGTTAATTGATTCAGCACTCAATGGATGGAAGGTGATGGGTGAGGCTAAAAGCTAATTATTATTTTTCAAATAGGTGTGTTTTTCAAAAAAAAAAATTGAATGACTTAAGCCAAATAACCCTGATTATTTAGGTTCCGAAAACATATTTAGAGAAAAAGTTTGATGCACCGACGGTGTAAAGTTTTTTTACACCGTCAACCAATCAGATTTCAAGGATATGTCACGTCAATTAATGAAATTAAATGAAAAGAGAGATTTTCTCACATCCTTGAAATCTGATTGGTTGACGGTGTAAAAAAACTTTACACCGTCGGTGCATCAAAATTAAACTCAGATATTTAAGCCTTTTACAAATGATTCAAGCTTTCCAAAAAAAAAATTGAACGAACTGTCCAAATTTAGATTGAAGGCGTAGAGTTAGTCTAAAAAAAATACCCTTATAAATTCAAAATTTATGAAAATTATGCAAACAACAGTTTATTTTCATCCGTAATTGAAAGAGGTTAGGTGTTTCAGTATTTGGCCTAAAACCAAATAACATGATTAATATTGATAGCGATAGCTATCTTAATTTTTTATAATTTTAGTGTGTTAGAAAACTAAACATGATCCATGGAGGAAATCGTTTAATCCAATGGCCATCGTTACCTATCTTAATAAACATACTGCACAAGACGCAAGAGTATCAGTATGGCCATTTGTGGTTCCCATGCTAACGGTCCCAACCCGCAACCCGGATACCATCATCGTAGCTTTGCTACGACTTCACGGAACGTATTTCATCCTGGCTACACACGACACGCAACCTCGTCCTTTCATTAACATTCAGTTTCGAAATCAAGAATGTGTGTGCTTGTTTTTTTTTTTTTTTTTTTAAGCAAGAATAATTATGCTTGTATATTGAACCAAACCAAAAAGTATAAGATAATATTATACTCTCTCCGTTTTAATATAACTGTCCACTTAGTGAAAATGCACACATATTAAGAATACAACAAATTTTGTTAACTTTTTAAAATATTAAATATATTTTCCTATTTTACCCTTTAAAATGCATTATTATCTCTCATCATTTATTTTACTTATAGGGGCATTGTATAGAAAAACACCAATTAATACTTCATTGGAATTATAAGTTGACAGTTATTATGAAACAAAAATTTTCTCTCTAAGTGGACAGTTATTTTGAAACGGAGAGAGTATTAAATATGTGGGTTGCAGCGATACTCTATCCTTTAAGTAAGTCATTGGCAGTTCGATTCCGAATTATTGCAAATGAAAAAAAATATCGATAATTCTCTTACCATTTAGTGCACTAATAGTGGAGGACAAGCGATTAGTCTCATAACTATTCAGTGTGTGAAACCTTGTTTAGCTTTCGAAAAAAAAGATAGTATTAAGTTAAGTTAAACCGATTATAAAACATAAGAAAAAAAAACCGATTATAAAATAACGTCTCTTATTATTAGGATTATATCTATTTACTAGTGTTTTTCCCGTGCGTTGCACGGCGAATTTTTTTATAACATTTGATAAATCACAAATTATTTTCATTATAAATAATTTAATATGCTAAAAATGAATGAACAATCATAATAAAGAAGTAGATATTCAAAAAACATAAATTCGGACACTCGATTATAGTGTTTTGTACTCATACACTGATTTAATCAAAATAAAAATTTCATAACAAAAAGAAATTAGTTAGCCAAAATCTTCAATTTTCCACATGTGATGTATAAATAATTTTTTCCTTGATGTAAATACATATACATATATTTAAAACTATTAGGTTGGGGACTTACAAAGTGAAACCAAAATACATAAATATATATATATATGTATATATATAATCCTAAATTTATTTTAAAACTATGGACAGTGCACTTAAATTATTTGAAGATAAATTTTTATATTGATTTTAACATGAAAGTGTTTTCATGTAGAATGTTCTGACCCGTACGTGGTGGATTTTCTATTTTTAGACATGTACAAATACAAATATTCAAAACAAAATTGATATACTAAAATCATTATTTGCCAATTTTTTAGCTGTTAGAATTAAGAGAATAAAAAAATGAGCATTTAACAAAACAAAACCACAACAAATAACACACAACCCGCAAAAATTCACACAACTTTTAAATATATTTACTCATAAAATTATTTTTCTATAACATGATAGTATTTTCTTGTTAAAATGTTCCTCCTAGTAGAAGAATTTGATTGGTATTTTCCCCGTGCGCTTCACGGCGAAGTTTACTACTGTATTTGAATCATCAATAAATACTTTGATTATTAACAATTTAATATACTAAAAATAAAAGAACAATCATAATAAAGATATAGATATTCAAAAAACATAAATTCAGACACTCAATTATAATAACTTTGAATGTTTTGGTTACAGGATGAAGATAATAACTTTGAATGTAAACAAATATATACTATATATGTATTAATTTACTTAAATAATTAGAGCAAATATTTTAAAATTTTAATGTTTTAATCTCAGCACGACATATTTTCACCATCTAATTTCCTAATTTAATATATTTTTACTTTTTAAATATATTTTTAATTATGAAAAAAGTGCTAACGTTATATAAAAATGAATTTCTATTAATTTTTACATATTTTTATGTAATATGTTCCTTCACGTAGAAGTGGTTTATTTCCTAATTTAAACCTAAGTAAATATAATATGTGTTCACAGATAAACCCTATATATAATATTTTTAAAATAATAAAAAGTACTTAAATCATAGTAGTGCTTTATTTTCCCATACCGGTGCAATCAATAAAGAAATGGCTTGTTATACAACTTGATCCTCTCTTAGTAATTAGGTTGATTGTATGTAACTTATGGAGTACACTATGCATGTTGACAAATACAAAGTTTTGTTCATTTATGGACTCCAAAAAAAAGCTATTTTAGGTTCATCAGTTGTCTGTTATGAATTTTTGTGGAACAAAGCAAATAGGAAAAAATATTAACAATTTGGGAAAATAAATTTTCTAAATAGAAATGTAAAAGATTCTTTATTATGTATTTTTATCCAATAGAAACATTAATCAAAACACAATTCACCACACAATTATTTTACAAAAATCTGACTAAATGATCTAATTTATTCTTGGAATCAGTTCAAATACAGTTGAAATCCAGCTCCAACTTAAGCTTTTGTCATCCAACAAAGACATTTCCTTTACTGCAATGTTGAACCATGTGCACAACAAAGATAGTTCCCTGAAATTATACATCAAATTCATTGTCATTTTCAAGTGCCAGATGTAATCAAACCAGTCAATGAAAGTGGTAGCCAACATATAAGTCATACTACCACCGTATAACAATTCATGAAGGAAATGAGTTACCATAAGAAATAATACTTAAAAGAAACAATATGAACTTAAAACTAATTTGGCTGCCCCTTAAGTAAATATGTTACTGAAGCACACATAAAACAGCCGAGCAAACCAAATGTTCTCAAGTCAGTTAAACATTCTAACATGAACTCAGATTGGCTGCCCCTTAAGTAAATATGTTATTGAAGCACACATAAAACACCCCAGCAAACCAAATGTTCTCAAGTCAGTTAAACATTCCAACATGAACTCAGAAAAATGTAGATGATTTCAGAACCCATTTATGCGAGTGACATAAAGTATGTGAAATGTAATATTACAAATTAATATCAGAAAATTCATTAACTGTGAGGTGTCCATAATATCTCATAGTTGACTGATTATTCAAAGTTAAACACAACAGATTCAAAAATGAAAGAAAAACATAGTAACTATAAGGTCTAAGAAATATCAGGTTCAATATTAGGAAATACTCACAGTTCGTAATTGATTCTGGCAAGGTAAAATAGACAATTTAATTACATAAATAAGATAAATTTTAAAACTCACACACTTGCAATATAGACATTTTCAAAAGAGATATTACATGTTTACTTTCTTAAAAACACAAAGACAAATAATACTCTATGCCCAAGTATCTTATATTCATATAAATCTCTTCCCCACCATGTAATGAATTACCATAGTTAGGAATACGTATAAACTTAAAATATTTTTATAAACTTCATATAACTAACTGCACATGTTTAAGGATAACTATTGTTGCCCCCTAAAAAAATAAAAATAAAAATAAAAATATTGCTTTCAATAAAAATAAAAATATTGCTGTCAACCGCTCTATTTATCTTCAAAATTTTTATAGAACATAAACAAAGAAAAATGAGAATAGAAAGAAGATTAACAATTGAAAGAATTCCAAAAACATCTATCTAAATACTACATTATCTTGCACAATGAACAAAAATCATCTGTCAAGAGGGTTCCACTTTGCTTCTCCAACAATTAATAGATGGATCCTGGTTTTGAATATGCTTTAACATAACACCATACCTGCAACAATACATATTAAGCCAATGAAGTGAGGAACAAAAAAATCCAATTACAAAAGAACTCTCATAAAATCTAGGAAAATCTTTTCCATAGAGCTTCAATTTTACCTTATTTAAATCTGTGGATTTCTTCCCTCTTATGTTAGTAACATGTCTTCTTCATTGGGTTATATGACTTCTAGCCACATCTAAAATTGCAAGTAAGAATATCACAAACTAAAAAAAGTACAGAAGTTGTTACTCCTAGTCCAGAAAGCAAGAGGACGAATCTCGACTGCAACTAAAAAAAATAAAAAATCTCAAAGGAGACATATAATATTGCAATCAATGAATCTAGCTTAAATAAACTGAGCAGTAGCTGGACTCCATGACCTGTTGACACCAAAGAAGACCTTGTTAACACAGGTTTCAACATAAGAAGAGAACATATTTCCTTTAACCTCCAAGATGCCCTCCAAGAACCTCCAAATCCAAGAGAACATGTATCATTTAATGTCATAGTCTTTTTCCATGCATCTACATCTTCATCAAGATAAGCTTCAACACGACGGAGGATTTAACTTTTGAAGTGACTGATGAGAATATACTGCTTAGAATTGTTGTCCAACTTATTAAGCTTCATGTAGATAAAATAGCTTTGGAAACTGAAGGAGAAGCATAAAAATGGTAATATTCTCATGCCCATTTTGAAGCATCTCCATTATCAGATAAGAATAAATAAACTAAACAATTCTTCGAATAGGCAAGCTTAGCAAAGGTCTCCGAGGCTAGGGTCAAGTTTCATTTCATTATTGAGAACTCCAATTTGGTGAAGCAGTTACCTTGAGTATTTCCGATCATATGTGTTGATAACCTAGAACTCAAAAGATAATTTAGTCTACCATCAAGATCCAGAAATAAAAAAATAAAAAAACTTAAATGCAACCATAGAAGTGTAACAATGAACCATGTAATGTAAGAATGAGCAAGTACAAATTTAAAATGAAGACTTACCAAATAAAAGACAATTAAATTTGAGCTTTGAAATTTCCTGGAACTAATCTCAGTTTTCCTAACAATCAATTCTGCTAGGCACAGAGGTGAAAAAGATTCAAGAAGAAAAACACAAGTGCTAAGATAGACACATGAGATTGTGAAGCATAACAAAAATGATAATGACAATACACAAAATGCAGGTTGCACTAAGGATAATGGTAGTATGTGGCAAGTGAGGGTATAATTTAGGGAGAACATGTAATTAAACTGAAGTGGGAAATTTTTTTGAGGGAAATATTTGAATTCTTGGAATCATGAATCCATCTGTGAAATTTAATTGGCCAAATAGTTTAAATCTTGCATAGGAAGCTAATAATAACATAGAAGAGGAGATGACAATTGATTTAATTAATTTCGGGGGGTCGAGTCCAATTAATTAGAAACCATTTCCCAAATTATTTTCTCTGATACCTTTTCGTGAAACTGAAAACGAAATGGTATAATAATAGATTCCAAATTGATTATAATGAGTTAGTGAGAAAAAGATGAGGATAAAATATTTGGTTGGTTGTGAGAAAGGTGAAAGGTGATAAATGAGTTAGGCATAATTTCAATGCAGTTAAGTGACATAATTGATATTTAAATTTGATTGGTGATCAAGAAGGTGGATTTGTGAAAGGAATATAGTAATGTTTTAATGTGTTTATCAGAAAAAAAAAATATATATGATTGGTCAAAAAATTGGTAGTGGGAGACAAATTTTAACTAATCATTAATATAAGGTATAAATGTGATTAGTTTGAAGTAGGAAGATACAATTGATTAAAACTGTTTTTTCGAAAAAAATATTATTGACCAACAATTTGTTAGTGAGATTGAAATTTGAATTTAATGTTAGCTATATTAGTGATTAAAAAATTTTAAAATTAATTAAAATAAATTAGGTGAGCTATTGCATGCTTACCCTTGACTAAAAAGGAATGAAATTAAAGTTAAATGCACATAGAAAATAGATAGAATTAATTCCTTAATGGGGCGTGATAAATAAAAATAGGGAATGGAGAAATTCAATCAATAGAGGCTAAATAATTTGAAAATTTTCAAGTAATAATGAAGAAGGGACCAGATACATAAACAGTTTTTCGATAATATGAGAAAAGGGAGAAAAAAGAGAAAGAAAAGGAATGGAAATTAATGTTAATTGCACATAGAAATTTGACCACCATTAAATTCTCAGTATAATTATATGATGAGACCGAGATAATGGGGGAGAGAAAATATGATGGAGATAGTGGGAGAAGAGAGAGAATGAAGGATGGAGGAATCAATCAATCAATACATATATTAAAACACAATCACTCCAAGTGGTTTTTAGCTGATGTGTCAGCTCCTCAAATATTTGGCAATATTATATTCCCTCACCATGAATAAACTGCAATATTTTATTCCCCCACTCATTATTTTAATAGACTTTACTAGTGTTTTTTACCCGCGCGGTGCACGGGGAATTTGTCTATTATATTTGATACATGGATTAATATTTTAAATTATAAAATATTTAAGATGGTAAGAACGTAAAAACAATCATAATAAAGATGTAGATATTTAAAGAGCACAAATTCAAACACTCAATTTTAGTGTTTTGTAAGCATACACTAAATTAACTAATATAATGATTTTGAAAAACAGATAAGTTAATAAGCCAAAAGCTTTAAGTTTTTCATATGTACAGAATTTTGTTTGTGAAGATCTATACTCGTGTTGGATAAAGGGTAATGCTTTTGTGTTTTAGATATGTAATAATACATAAATATATAATTTTTGTTTAAATTATTAAAAATACGCTTAAGTTAAAGAAAACTAAATTTTTAATTTTTTTAACTCGTACAAATTTTCATTTTTCATGTAAAATGTTCCTCCCCGTGAGATCTCTTAACTCTAATTTGTTAGCACTAATAAATTTAGGTTATAAATTTATAGTACATATGTATTAATATTTTTTATTCCTGGTACTTTTCTTACTATCAAATTATTATAGTTACATTCATATTTAAATATACAGTCTTACCATTTTGAAAACAATACTAAAATTAATATAATTAATTTTTTTCTATTAAAATAATATCAATCAATTAGTTTATAATATAATGATTGTATAAAAAAAAGTATAATGGTACCTTTTATATAAAACAAAATCTCATGTAGGTAGCATTATAGTAGTTTAAAATTAAAACATATCAATTGAAAATTATACGCAAATACGAACAACAACAACTTTTAGGTTTAAGAGCAGTCTTAGATGTAAATCATCTTACTAAATGGATTATCATTTATCAGAGAAATAAAGAAGTTAACTGTATAGAGAAGTCCTTGGGGTTTTACAAAATCTCACGTTACATATACATAAAGAAATCTCTACAGTTAAAAAGAAGATTTTACAATGATAGCTTTTATATAAAATAAAATCTCATGTACATATACATAAAGAAATCTCTATAGTTAAAAATAAGATTTTAAAATTAATAATGGCTGCAATCACATTAATAATGGTTGATTTGCTGGAGTAATATCCTTTCACCCTCCATAAATGTACACCAAAGCTTATAGGTAGTAACCTATAAACTCTAGTGGTTTTTACCCATGCAACACGGGGATTATGTCTATTGTATTTGATACAACGTGATTCCACCCCTTAATACATTCATAATTACCTGATGGAATTAAGAAACTAAAAAGATATAATCATTTAATAAAACAACTCCACAACACAAATGAAATACCACAGACCTCGTGAAATCTCACATAATTTTATGTATATTTACTCTTAAAATCATTAGAAAAACTATGAACAATTTACTTAAATCATATATGAAATTTTATTTTCTTATTATGTTTGACATTAAAACATTTCCATGCTAAAATGTTCTTTCCCGTATGAGCTTTTTGCCATGTAATTTGAACAAAATAAAATAAAAATAGATTATATTGTTATGTATAGCATGTTTAATATGAAGTTACATTGTAAAATAGTGACATCTTATTAAAGTTTTTTTTTCTGTTAATTTTACATAAATTTTCATGTAAAATGTTCATCCCCGTGGGAACTCTTAACCCTATACTATAACAAAAATACACTATATATGTATTAATGTTTTCTAATTTTCACACGACACATTTTAATCATCAATTTATCATGCCTTTATATTTATTTCCTTTTAAAACTTTCAAAATGTTATGAAAAAAGTAATGACATCATATTGATTTTTTATTTGCAACTCATAGAAATTAGATTTCGACCTATGAGTTCAAACAATCACTTTTTATTCGTGCGTTGCACGAAGAAGTTTCTCTTGTGCGTAAGACATGTTTAATACAATACTTTAGCAATATTTTCAAATATAAAGGACATATTTAATGAGAGATATATAATGCTACATAATGCGTCCCTCTAATTTGATTTCCCTCTATTTATAGATCATCTCGTCCTAGTACTAAGTAACTACTATAATAACATCTAACAAACCTAGCAGTCCCTGATTAATTTCCCATTCTATTACATCTTTATATGAGTTTGAAAATTTAAGTAAACACACTTCTCTTGGGTGGTAAATGGAAACAATATAGAAACAACCGTAGTTCGCCGCTAATGATAAACTCTGCCAAATTCACCTAGCAACCATCAAATATCTGCGTGTCCATGGTAGCTCTGTAGACCCTCAGCACCCGATCAACTCCCTTTTCCTAGAATTAACATTAAATAAAAAAAAATTAAGAAAAAATCAATAAATAAAAACCTAAATCTTAATCAAATCTAAAATTTAAAAAGGTACTGATTAAAGATAGATACAAATTATTAAAATCTAACAAATCACGATAAAAACTTATAAAATCATGAATTAAATAAAAATCTAAAAATTCAATAAAGACACCATAAAAACAATTAACACTATCAAAATAAATCAAAAATAAAATAAAAGACCCAAGATAAAATCAAGAAATAAACAACCTAAATTCAAATCAAATCTAAAATTTAAAAAGGTACTAATTAAAGATAGACAAAAACTAACAAAATCTAGGAAATCACAAATAAAACTGATAAAATCCTGAATTAAATTAAAATCTGAAAATTCAATAAAAATACCACAAAAATTAATTAATACTCTAAAAATAAATAATAAGATAAATTAAGATAAAAATCATGAAATAAACAACTTAAATCCTAATCAAATCTAAAATTTAAAAAGGTACTAAATAAATATAGATAAAAACTATCAAAATCTATCACATCACAATAAAAACTCATAAAATCCTGAATTAATTAAAAATTCGAAAATTCAATAAAAATTAATTAATAGTCTAAAAATAAATCAAGATAAAATCAAGAAATAAACAACCTAAATCCTAATAAAATCTAAAATCTAAAAATGTATTTTTTTTATGAGAATTAACCTAAGAATGACACGTGAAATTTTTTTTATGAGAATTAACGTGAGAATGACATGTCACTAAATCAGCCTGATGGAAGTTCTTCTTTTCTAATATATATTGATATTGATTGATTCCCCCTTCCCTTATTTTATTCTATACACCCTCTCTCACCCATCAATGCGTTTTTCCCTTTTCACCTTCCAACCTCGGGAGTTGGGTTTGGGGCCCCCCCTATGGGGCTCCGCGCCCCACCTCTTTTTTTTTAACCCATAAATGCCCTACGGAACTTAAACTTCCGTATTCAATAAAATAGAATACGGAAGTTAAAATTCCGTATTATAACTCTGACAGTCATCACCTTTTCCACCATTACTCCTCCCTCCACCAACCCCTCCACCATTACTCCTCCGTCACCAACCCCTCACCAGCCCCCTTAACCCCCTCAATGCCTCCAGACCACCCTCTCTCTCACCCTCTCCTACCTCACTTTCATCCTCACTTCCATTCTTCCTACCACCACCACCAACTCCTTCATTGGCAAGCTCTCCACCATTGGATGCAAAAAGATAGCATTTGAGGTAAGTGTTGTTAGTTGTTTGTTGTATGTTGTTAGTTTAAGTAGTTGAAGTTGTTAGATTAAGTAGTTAGATTAAGTAGATTAAGTAGTTAGAATGATGATTTTCTGAATTCTGAGATGTGTTAAAATACGGAATATAAAGTTTCGGAGTCTATACGAAAATTAATATACCGTATTCAATACGAATTATAAATTTCCGTATTCAATACGAATTATAAAGTTCCGTATTCAATATGGATAATAAAGTTCCGTATTCTCTTCCAGGGATGACAGAATCATTTTTATTTCATGAATCCCAATTGATTGAAGTTGGATTGAACAATGCTCAACCTGAAGAGGTGCCACCACCAGCATTTGTACCCCCGTGTATAAGTATAGATGTCTCGCATTTATTTACAACTGATCAGGTATTCTTTGAACAGATTTTTGCATTGTTTTGAAAGTGTAATATATCAATTCTTATTATGTCTTGATCACCCTTGTTTATGCCTTGTTTGTGTGTTGGGTATGCATCATTGAACAGATTTTCCCTACCCGTGATGATCTTATCAATTGGGTTCATGGAATTGCGATTGAAAATGGATATGTTGTGTTGATCACAAAGTCAGATAGCGGTGGGAATGGAAGCAGAAAAGCTTATGTCATGTTGGGGTGCGAGAAGCATGGTAAGTATGTTCCCTACAGAGACCCTGACCTTGTTGAAGGAACGAGAACACAAAAGACAGAATGTCCTTTTAGACTAAAAGGACGACCTATGAAAAATGGCATAGATAGAGATTGGCGGCTAAAGGTGATGGAAGGTACACACAACCATGAACCAGCTAGGTCACTACTTGGCCACAATTTTGTTGGTCGTCTAAATTCCGAAGAGAAGGAGCAAGTGGAAAAAATGTCAAAGAGTTGGGTTCCACCGAGAAAGATGCTGTTGACTTTGAAGGAAAACAATCCTTTAAACTTGACTACCATATCTCATATTTATGGTGCTTGCAAGAGGTTAAGAAAATCCCTCCGCGGGTCATTGACAGAAATGCAACACTTGTTGAAGAAGTTGGACGGTGACAAGTACGTCCACTTTGAAAGACATGATCCTGGATCGGAAGTCATTAGGGATGTATTTTGGGCTCATCCAAATGCTATCAAACTGTTCAACACATTTCCATATGTAGTGATTATGGATTGCACATACAAGACAAACAAATATAAAATTCCATTGCTTGAGATTGTTGGACTGACTTCCACAGATAAGACATACTCCATAGCCTTTTGCTACATTGTTAATGAGGGCACAGATGACTACGTTTGGGCACTGGAGTGTATGAAGTCTCTATTAGCTGATCAAGCCATGTTGCCTAAGGTGATTGTTACTGACAGGGATCTTGCCTTATTGAGTGCTGCTAAGCAAAGCCTTCCCAACACCAGCCATTTATTATGCTTGTGGCACATCAACAAGTGTGTTTTGGCAAAGTGCAAACTCTATGTTGGTAAAGATGATTTTGCTGAATTGGTTATGGGGAAGTGGGGAGAGGTGGTGGATGCTGCAACAGTTGAAGAATTTGAAGTTCAATGGATGCAATTGTTTAATATGTGCAAGGACAAATACAACAACTTTACCTCCTATTGTTCTACTACATGGTTGGTCCACAAGGAAAAATTTGCCAAGGCATGGACAAATCATGTGATGCACTTTGGAACAACAACAAGTAACAGGTACAAAAATTATATGAGCTTAATTTATGCCTTGTTATATGTTTTTCATTTGATAGATTGTTTACATTGGAGAGTTAATAAGATATCTGTTTGTTGTTTGCAGGGCTGAGGGTGCACATGCCAGTTTGAAGAAGATGTTGCGGGATTGCAAGGGTGACCTAGCCACTTCTTGGGATGCGTCGCATAGTTTGACATGTAATCGACATACTGAAATATTAGCATCGTTTGAGCGTAGTATTCACAGAATTGATCACATTTTCATGTGCCCATTTTACACAAATATTAGAGGATTTGTGTCAAACAAATGCCTGCAGCTCCTTGATGCTGAACATATAAGAATGAAGTCCTACGGCCGATGCGATTGCTTGTTGAGAGAGACTCAAGGACTGCCTTGCGGTTGTGAACTTGCAGGTCACCGGTCAACCACTCTCTTGTCAATTAATTCTATTTGTTATTAAAAGTGACACTTTTGTGAACTTACAGGTTATGAAAGAATTCCATATGAGGCAATTCATCCATTCTGGAAGAGACTGAGTTGGGAGCATGTACCTGAACCTGTTGCAGATACTATCAGCAACCATATTTGCGGCATGAACCATGGAGATATGCAACCAGAAGTTGAGGCATTGACACATTATTTCAGTTCTTTGGATACTGGAGGGCAGAGTATGGTAAGGAGGAAGCTTCAAGCTATCTATTGTCCTGAAAGCAGTTCACTTTGTACTCCTGAGGTTCAGATAAGGTCCAAGCGCACTTTTAAGGCGAACGAAAGAAAACCACCCAAGGTTAAAGAAATAGGATCCTTGACTCGTGATCCTTCAGGTTTTGAGCATGTTGATAGGGAGATCAAAGAGGCAAAGAAGGCTTCGCAACCACCAAAGAAGAAGAAGCGTGTGAAGAAGTCTGATACAAGCTATTTCATGGGTCATTTTCCATCCTTTTTCCACCCATATATACACACAGTTCAGAATGTTGAGGACGATGGTAACTGTGGCTATAGAGTCATTGCTGCATTACTGGGACTACCATCAGGTGAGGAAGGTTGGTCATGTGTTAGGGAAGCGTTGATAGACGAACTTGAACGACACAGAGGATTGTATGATGAAATGTGGTCCAGACATGTGGTTAATGCCTTACATTCTCGACTCACTCTTCCTCCTGGTCATCCGGCTACCGAGGATAAATGGATGCAACTGCCAGAGATGGGATACCTTGTAGCAACCAGGTTCCAAGTGGTTTTCATATCCATCTCTTCTCAGGGTTGTTGGTCATACCTTCCACTAAGAGGAGAAGGTCCACCTCCTGTACATCGTGTTATAGCTGTTGGTCATGTGATAAATCACTTTGTACAGGTATTTTTTTATTGCGTACACTAATATCCAGTTTGTGAATTAATTTGTTGTATTTGTAAGTTATCTAATTTTATTGTTATTCTCTATAATGTAGCTCCATCTAACTCCTGGACATTCTATGCCGCCAATTGCTCTCCAGTGGGAACGGTATGTTGATCCTATATCAGTAAGCTGGTGCGTCCCATATGTTACACGTTTACACAGGTTCACATCAGAATTCGAAGCTTGGCTTGTTACTTTTGGTGTTCCTCTTAGTCACCAAAGCTATGTAGACATCACCACAGACTGACACCACACTTTGTGTAATATTCATTTGTAAACGCTCTGTAATATTAATCTGATGGGCCTTGCCCTTATGTTGTTCATTGCTGCTTTTAATAATAGTAATTTGATGGTCATTGGTATATTGATGGGCCTTATGTTACTTATCTTGCCTTTCATTATTCACGGTGTAGTTATACAGGTTATTTTTCATTATAAGAGTCTAAACATAATAGGTGGAAATAGAAAGCGTGGTTAATATAAAAAGAGTCCATACAATGTCGTCACATGTCATAATATAAAAGTACACAAAAAAATATACAAATATACAGTCACTCGCCCCGACCCCTACCGCCACCCCTACCGCCACCCCTCCGACCTCTAGGTCCACGAGCTCTGCCTCCACGAGCGCCCTCTGCAGGTGCACCCTCTCCACGGGCTCTGCCTCCACGGGCTCTGCCTCCACGCGCTCTACCTCCATGACCTCTGCCTCCTGCAGCTCCAGCTCCTCGGACAGCAGCAAAGGCTACTCCCTGGGTACCGATGAATGCGCTGGATCTAATAAGATCCAGCGCCCTCTCAGTGAGGGATCGGGCATGCGTGCCAACTGCAAGAGCATCTGGCACCTCCAGTGACTGCTCCAACAAGTCCACGACCCGACGCACAACCGTCTGCAAAAATAATGTACATAAATGTGAGTGTACAAATAAAATATCATGAACAAAAAATCACAATTGCATGAAAAATAAAATTCAAACTTACCACAACACTGAACTCCTCCCTCCTATCATCAGGGATGATGAACCGATGGGACACACCGCCATACCACCTCATGTACTCCTCCACAGCCTCTCCCGAATGAGTAGCAGGGATCCCCTGAGGGCGCAGGTGCGGCACAAAATCAGCATAGGCTGCGGTCTCAGCAAGGGACCCAGTCGTCTGGATCTCGGAGGGGTGTCGAGGGACATCCTGGATGTAGCCAAACTGGCGCAGAACCCTCTCTGGTAGATGTCGTCGAACAACACGGCCAAATGGCGTCCGGATGTAGCCAGAATACATGGCCCTCTGATCCCGTGGTCGATGAGCCCGATGGTCCTCAAATGGGGTCCATATAATGTCATCCATCGTCAGCTCATCGAGCATGACTCGCCTCTCATCGAGGCCTGCATGCCCGACCCGGGACGTAACCCACCGCCGCGCCCTAGGCTGGGCCTGCGAGTACTCCGGATCCGCCCTCCGGATAATGACGCGATCAGAAAGGTACTCGTAGGCCCATCCTAGCAAGAGTGAGCTGAAACCTCCCATCTGGGCCGTCCCCCTCCTGGACGCTCGATCAAGCTGGTCGTACAACGTAGCGAGCGCAATCGCGCCCCACGCGTACTCGGACACTCGACCGAGATCCTGCAACATACCTATCCAGTAGACGGTCGTGTGGTATCCACCGCTCTTGCTAGCAAAGAGCGTCGCGCCTAGCTGGTTCACCAGCCAAATCCGTGCAGCGTCCTCATATCGGTGCTCTACAATGAAATGAATTGAGTTAACAGTTTATAACAATACAATAATAATAGATACTATTTAATCAAGTAATAATTAAGACATACCCTCCAACGCAGCATCATACAGGGTCTGCAAGACCCCAAAGCGAATAGTCTGGCTCCTGTTCTTATCAAACTCAGCATGATAACGAGCAACAGATCCTCCCATCAACTCAGCACATAGCGCTGCACACTCGTCCCTCTCCCCCCTCCCAGGCGTATAGAACCTCGACCCCATGGGGAGATGGAGAAGAGCCGACACGTCGTCCAGGGTGATGGTCATCTCCCCAAACGGCATGTGGAAGCTACTAGTCTCCTCATGCCATCGCTCCACAAGGGCCAAAATGAGGCCTGCATCTGTCTCCGAGTAGCTGCACCAGGGTAGCTGATGAAGACCCGTCTGCTCAATCAACTCTCGAACCCTCCTGTGACTGTCTGAATCACCATCACAAGCAAGGTTCCAAACCTTCCCCCCAGCTGTGGCCACCCTCAAGTGTCGACGGTCCACATACCGCTCGTCTGTGCGTAGGAGTGCATGCCACGTCCAGGGAGCCTTGTGATCAGCATAATGCGTGAGAAGCGACAGATCAACAGGCCCCCCCGGAAACGGCGGCAACCTCTGGATCAGGTCCTCCTCGCCACCCTGTGCCTCTGGCACGACATCAGCATCAACATCAGGAGGAGGAATACTATCCTCGTCATATGACCCCTCCTCGCCGGATGACTCCTCGTCGGATGACTCATCGCCGGATGACTCATCACCGGATGACTCATCGCCGGATGACGACTCGCCTGATGACTCCTCGCCTGGTGACTCATGGCGAGGTACCTCAACCATGGGAGACGGCGAAGTAGGAACTGGATCAGTAGGCTCAACTGGAGCTGGAGCTGAAGCCTCTACCATGGGCGACTGCATAGAATCAACTGGAGCTGGAGCTGAAGCCTCAACCGCCTGAGAGGTCGCAGCATGATCGCCGCGCCGGCTAGAAGCATGTAATCGCCGGTGTCTATCCTCTGTAGGCCCCGCATCCTCACTAGCTCGAGACCTCTTTCTGTTCTTCATTCTCACTATATATTCAGAGCAAACATTTTCTAAATAAATTCACTGAATAAATTATACTCGCTCAATTACTAAATTTCTCAATTAAATCTCTAAATAAAATCACTAAATAATTCACGATGTTAATTATAAGTTTAAAAACATTTTATAAATTAACTAAGCTAATTAGATTAGGTTTTATAAATAAACTAAGCTAATTATATTAAGTTTTATAAAAACATTTTATAAATTAAGTTTATAACTCTAAACAGACACCAAATACGGAACATTAAGTTTCATATCCAATACGGAACATTAAGTTTCATATCCAATACGGAACATTAAGTTTCATATTGAATACGGAATATTATGTTCCGTATCGAACCAGAACTCCATTAACGACATTGCATGATTGGAACTCGCCCCAAAGACCAATTTATACAATTTCAGCCAACCTAACATCTACTTAAGCATAAATCGACTATCCTAGGGTTGAAAGATTCCATAATTTCAAGTTAAATGGTGAATTCAAGTTGAAATCCAAACTTACTTACCTCTAGGTTCAATGCAATGAATGGGGAGAATGGGGTTGATGATGGAGACGATGGTACCCTGTCCAGATGATGATTGAAGCAAGGAGAGCGTCGGTCTCGAAGATTGCAGAGCAAGGGTTGGGAAATGGGTTTGGAGCGCTGAAATGGGTTTTGAAAAAACCCCTGTCGATTACATAGTAATATAATACGGAACTTTATATTCCGTATTGAATACGAAATTTAATATTCCGTATTCTTTTAAAGGGGGGTTTTTCCGTAATTTCCCCACTTTAAGTGGGGCGCGGAGCCCCATAGGGGGGCCCCAAACCCAACTCCCCCCAACCTCCACTGTCTCTTCTTATTCTTATTTTTTTTTGAAACATCCAACTTCCTCATTAATTCCCTTCTTTTCGAAACAACCAAGCTCATCATTAAGTCCTCCTCTGATTCATTGCTTTCTTCTCCTCGTATGTAAATTCCAATTTTTTCAAACCCAAATTAATTATTCCCTTGGACACTTTTCAAATTCTCCATGCTCAACTTTCATATAATTGATGGCACCGCCCCTTCCACATTATTCCTTTGAACACTTTCAAATTCTCCATGCTCCACTTTCATGTAATCAATCGCACCGCCCCTTCCAATTTCCCAATATCCTTCCCACGTCCCATTAATTCATATTGGAATTTTAAATTTTATCTTTCTCTATTTGTGCCCAATGATTATTGTTCGTTCCCACAATTTTTTCCTTCTGATCAACCACATTCATTTGTTGATTCAACTTCTGTTTTTATAATTCCTGTTGAAATTCAAATGTTTCAACCCTGAAACCCTTCTATATAAAGTCCTTCCTCAACAAACTCCTTGATTCACTCACTATGTGCTTTTCAGATTTCAAATTTGAAACAACATTTCACCTACCTCAGAAGCAAATTCTCTCACTCTCTTTAATGTCCCCTTTTCAAGTCTTTTTCTTCCTCTTTATCTCCATATCAGAACCCTCCCCATGTATCTAGAATCAGAACCCTTCTCCCCAATGCACACGATCAACCGCTTCAAACCCTCCTCTCCTCAAGCATTAATCTCCTTAAACGCGAATCTGTTAATCGCAGCTTCATGGACACCATAGGTATATTCTATACTGGTGCTCGCAACCTCAAACCCTCATTTTCTCCCTCACGCCTTCAAACCCTCCTCTCTTCAAGACTTCAACCGTTCATCTCCTCAATTTTAGGGTTTTTGTTCTTCAATAGTTGATTTTGAGATTTTGTTTCTCTTCATGAATTGATTTTGTTTCTCTCCACTGACATCTTCTTTATCCAGAATGCATGTAGGATGCATAGGAGTCTTAGCAATCGTTGATTCTGTCATATTGAACTTCTTCAGAAGTTCCTTTGTGTACTTGCTCTGATGGATGTAAGTTGCTTCTGGTTTTTGATCAACTTGTATTCCTAGAAAGTACTTGAGTTCTCCCATCATACTCATTTCAAATTCAGCCTGCATCATCTCAGAAAATTCCTTGCAAAGAGATGGATTAGCAGATCCAAATATAATATCATCAACATAAATTTGCACAATTAAGATATCATCTTTGTAAGTTTTGCAAAAGAGATTTGTATTTACTTTACCCCTTACAAACTCATTTTCCAGAAGGAATGAGCTTAGTCTCTCATACCATGCTCTGGGAGCTTGCTTCAGACCATAGAGAGATTTCTTCAATTTGAAAACATGGTCAGGGTTCTTCTCATCTTCAAAACCAGGAGGTTGGTGCACATACACTTCCTCTGAGATGTATCCATTCAGGAAGGCACTTTTAACATCCATCTGATGGAGAATTATTTTGTGATTCACAGAGAATGAGATCAGAAGTCTGATAGCTTCCAATCTTGCTACTGGAGCAAATGTTTCAGTATAATCTATTCCTTCTTGCTGACTGTAGCCTTGAGCAACTAGCCTTGCTTTGTTTCTGACTACATCTCATTTTTCATTCAGCTTGTTTCTGAAGACCCATTTGGTTCCAATGATGTGAGCACCTTGAGGTTTCTTGACAATGTTCCAAACATCATTCTTGGAGAATTGATTCAGTTCTTCTTCCATTGCCAGAATCCAGTCTTTGTCTTGAAAAACTTCATCAATTGACTTTGGTTCAATTAAGGATACCAATACTTTCAGACTAAGCAGAGTCTCTTCAGAGGGTCTGAATGCTGATCTGGCTGTGACTTGATCATCTTTGTTTCCCAGAATCAACTCCTTAGGGTGAGAGGCAATAATTTTGCTCTTCTTCTGAAGCTGTGAATCACAGGGACCAACTTCCTCTGGAGAGTCTTCCTCTGACTCAGCTTCCTCTTTCTCGTTGCCACCAAAGCCAACTTCGCCTCCAGGCTTAAGTTTTAGCTCTTGGAACATACGCCTTTCTCCCGTCATGTGACGCGAGCATCCACTGTCCAGATACCATGATTGGTGTTTCAGTGGAGCGATCAAGGATATCTGCAACATAGATAATCTTATCCTTAGGTACCCATTTTCTGGGTCCTTTCTTGTTAGTTACCTCAGAGGTTTTGACAACCTTGGGTTTCTCAACATGATAATGTAAAGGAGTTTGAGCATGATATTTAGGCATAGAGAAGGTTCCCTTTTTGAAAGGGGGGGTCAGCAACTTTAACAGGCAATGGTTCAGGCAATATAGTACCAGCGGGTACAAAATGTTCATACAGAGGTTTAGCCTTAGGCATAGGAGGCTCATTTCTACTGGGTCTAGAATAGCCAATGCCACACAATCTATTTCTGCTTACGCCATAGATCATTGGAACCATCAAGCTTTTGTCTACATTTTTAGCTAGGAATCTTTGAAAAGATTTTTTATATTTAGATTCATTCTTAATATCAGAGGCATCACAAGAAAGAACTTCTTCTAACTTAATAATCTGGTTTTTGAGCACAGAGTTAGAGTTTACTAAAGCATGATTATTCTCTTTTAACTCAGAAATAATTTTCTCATGTTCAGTAGAAGTCTTAGAAACAGCAGAGAGATCCTTTTTCAACTTTTAATGCTTAGTCAGGAGAGAGTTATATTTATCCATGATTTCAGACAAAGCACATTTAAGTTCAGAGGTTGAGAAAGAAGCGAATACCTCATTTTCATCGTCAGAGTTTGGATCTTCCTCTGATGCAGAATCAGAGTTAGTTGCTTCTTTTGACTCTGCTTCCTTGTCCTTGACAATAGCCATGAGTCCTTCAACAACTTCTCCATCAGAGTCAACATCTTCTGACTCTGATTCATCAAAAGTCACCATGAGACCTTTCTTAGCTTTGAAATGCTTCTTTGGCTTCTTGTCCTTTTTTAGCTTTGGACAATCACTCTTGTAGTGCCCTGGTTCTTTGCATTCAAAACATGTGACTTCCTTTGATGAAGACTTCTTCTGACCAAATGAGGATTCATTCTTTCCTTTAGCCTTTCCAGAGCCTCTGTACTTGCTCTGCCTGTGCTTTCAGATGCGGTTGAGATTTCTGGAGATCAAAGTTAGCTCATCTTCATTAGAATCTTCAGAGGTTTCTTCAGATTCTTCTGCTTCAGCTTGGAGAGCTTTAGCCTTTTCATATTTGGATTTCAAGGCTATAGACTTCTTCTTCTGATACTGATGTTTAGCACGCTTCAGTTCATGACACTTCAGTATGCTTATGAGTTTTTCCAAACTTATCTGCTCAACATCTCTTGTGAGCTCCAAGGAAGTTATCAAATCCTCATGACATGATCAACAGTGGTGTAGCTTTTGTTGAGGGGTCTTATTCCAGCAATAAGCAATTGAAATCTGGAAAACATATCCTCAATGGATTCATTGGTTCCAATTGGAAGGATTCATACTTCCTGATCAAGGACAACGCCTTTGATTCTTTCACCTTCTTGTTTCCTTCATGGGTTATCTTCAAGGAGTCAAAGATACCCTTAGCATACTCACGATCTGTTATCTTTTGGTATTCTTCATAGGAAATAGCACTGAGAAGAATAGTTCTAGCTTTGTGATGCAGCGAGTAAAGCTTCTTCTGCTCGGCAATCATCTCTGTTATGGAGATCTTCTTGCCATCACCATCAATTGGACGCTCGTAGTCATCCACTATGATATCCCAGAGATCTGCATCGAAGCCCAGAAAAAAGCTTTCGATTCTGTCTTTCGAGTACTCAAACCTTTGACCATCAAACATAGGAGGCTTTGCACTGTAAACATCTTTTTGCGCTTCAATGGTGGTAGCCATCTCAGTTTTTCACACCGGCCCGGATCACTGAACACTGTTAGGTGTGGTAATCAGAACTTGCGCTCCGATACCAATTGAAGGTATGAAAAACGATAGAAGGGGGGGCGGTTTGAATAGCGTTTTCAATCTAAAACTTTTCCCACTTGAGATTTTAACAATCTCTTCAAACATAGAGGATAAATGTGCTAAGATAAGACTTGAGGAAAGCACACAATGATTTTATCCTGGTTCACTTGATAAATCCCTCAAGCTAATCCAGTCCACCCGTTAAGGTGATTTCTTCCTTCTTAGAATGAAGGCAATCCACTAATCAGAGTTTGTTACAACAGAACTAGCAACCTGCAAAGTGACTAACAATACAATGACTTAGCTATCACTAAGATTCACTCTCTTAGTCTTCTCAAGGATCTAACCAACCTTGGTCTCCTTAAGGAAAAACAAACAACTGTTTGAGAGTTTAGGTTTACAAAGGATTGCTTCTTAGAAAACTAAAGTAAAAAAAATAAGAACAGTTTGAAGAAAGATTGCTAAGAGAATATTTGAATATCGCGTGAGCTTTCTTAGGAGGCATCTTTCATTCTTCAGCCTTTTTATATACTCCAAGGATTAGGGTTTAGACGTTTGCATGGAATGCTACCGTTGGAGGGCAGATATGGGATTTCCAGGTTCTGCTGTGGCTGAATAAGTTAGGTAACGTCGTCGGGAATGGTACAGTTGCTTTTGTACTTGGATAGCGACTTGACCTTTAACCTAGATGACTTCTGATCAGAGCGACGTTTCATGTTGGAACTTGTGAAGCTTGGTGATCAGAGTCAGAGGGAAGCTTGGATCCTCTGACCTTTGTAACTTCTGCTTCTGGACTCAGAGGAGAAGTACTTGGTCTTCAGAGCCAGCTTACTCTTGGACTTCAGAGTCTTCACTTCTCAGCTTCTGGACCTTCAGAGCTTCTGGACCTTCAGAGCCTCTGGACCTTCAGAGCTTCTGGACCTTCAGAGCTTCTAGTCTTCAGAACTTCAAGTGATCTGAATCCATATCAGAGCTTAACTATCTTAAGATCTTCTGAAGCTTATTCTACTGTTCAGATTGGACATGGTGAGTGCGAAAGCGTTGCGTAGGTTACTCTTTGAGCATAATGCTTCTGATTTATGTGCAATTAGATCAGAGTCAGAGTCTGTCATTAAAACAGTCAGAAAACAACGTTAGAGTACCATAATTGTTCATACATAATAGTTAACATGTAATCATCAAAACATAAAGTTGTACTACTTGATCAAAACTTATTCTTACAGTTCCAGACACCATGGGAATGGTGTTTTCAAGTTCTAGACGAAAGAGAAGCGCCCTGAAACCTGAACAAGTTTCCTTGTCTTTCTGAGTTCTCTCCGGTAAACCACCGCGACATTCAAGCAGCTTTCCCGGTGAGTTCCGGCCTCATTTTCGCATGAGACGACCACCGTTGGAACCAGCATCACGGACGCTTTCAGCCCCTCCTCATGGGTGATTTTTGCCTGAAACAATGGAGGCGAAGCTTCAGAGAAATCCTCCATCTTTCTTATTTTTATTTTTATTTAATTTTAGTGGAAGAAAAGTAGGGGCAGCAGCGTCCATGAACAAAAAGGACAGGGGCACTCCGGTAACTTTCAATAGAAAAAGAAGGGGCAGCACCGTCACAAGTTGACAAAGACGAGGGAATTCTAGTAAATCTCCAAATGAAAGTAAGGGTAGCAGGGTCCTAACAGTATAAGAACAGGGGCATCAGAGTCATTTGAAAAATCCAATGGAGAAATACGCGAAGCCCACAATATCAGTTCTTGAGACACGCGAATCTCATTCAAACATCACTTCAGGTCATATCCTTCACTTTCTTTATTATTTTATTTCCTAGGTACGTACTATGACAGTATGACACCTACTGTGAGAAAGATAATTTGAAAGCATATAAACATCTCTCTTGCCGATTAGTTGTCGTTTTTAAATATAACCAAATCGTCCACACGGTTGGAATTAAGAAATCAGGTGGACATTACTGGTTTGTTTGTTTCAGTGTAATTTGTGAGGAAGGAAGTTGGCAGGATGGTTGGCAGGATGGATAATGGGTGGAAAATAGCTTTTTTATGTGTTTGGATGAGCAAGGAAAATGGATGGGTGGGAAAATAGAGGGACTACAGTGCCAACATAATTTTCCTTGCATACCAGCGAAGAAAACACACAAGGGCAGTTGAAAGTGCCTTAGTTTGCGTGAAATGATATTCACGTGCACACATATTTGATAGACATTTAATATAATAGTATGATAATAAGGGGTACAATAGTAATTACGTAGATATTATCATCACTTTTCCTTTCGTTCTCTCTTCTTTTGTAATTAATCCAAACAATTTTAAAATCACCTCATTTTTTCTTTCATATTCTTTTCTCTTATATTTCTTTCTCTCATATTCCTTCTACTCATTTTCACATCTGCATCCAAACAGAGCATACATGCCCTTTCCACTTTTTTGTCCTATATAATATATATGTATATATATTGGGGTGGAGCACCATTCGTTCACATGTCTGGGTCTGGCATCAAAGTACCACTTTAAGTGCTCATGCTACAAAGATCAAAACACCCTATCATTTTACTTTTATATGAATATATTTTCGAAAAACTAGTGGTGCCCACTAGGGTGGGCAACTTTCATTTTGGTCCACCGGTGCACCATGCTTAATACACTATTAGATCCAAGAATCTTGGAATATTCTTTATTTGAACGGTTAGAATTTGATGATGATTAAAAGGGTAAAAATGGAAATTTACAACCCTCTTCTTTCTCCCTGCTCCTGGCTTGCTCGCCGGCAACACCCTCCACGACTCCAAGCACACAGCACAACACAGCTCTCTCTTCACTTGATTCGCTCTTACATTCATTCCTCACCAATACACTTCGTTTTCGACCTCAATCAATGGCTTCATATCTCGCCGTCAAGCGCTTCCTGTCCTCCGACCACCTCTTCAGGTCTCTGTTTCGCCCCGCTGCTTCTGCTTCCCGCTCCTTCAACACCAACGCCATGCACCGTTTTGCTTCAACGCTTGAGTTTTGGGTTTCAGGGTGAAGTGTTTAGTATTGGCTAGGGTTTTGGGTTGGGGTGTGCGACTTCAATTTGGGGTTTTGATTCAGAGCCTGATTCATGATGTGGGGTCTGGTACGCCGTCGATGCTCAGGCGAGGAGAGTGACGATTCGGACGGAGAGAGAGAGGTGAAGGGGTCGCTGTTGATGTCTTTGGTTTCGACGCCATCGGTGAAGGAAGGATTGGCGGCAACAGATTCTTCGGGTCGTCCACAAATCTAGGGTTTCGACCCACCCCTAAATTGGGGCTTCTCTCTCACATGTTCGTTCTCCAGCCAAGGCCACCGCGCCGCGCTCCGGAACCACCAGGCCGCGCCTCCATCACCACGATATTCCCCTGTTTCTTCTTCTGTTTCTTTTTTTTTTTCGTCTTACCTAGTGCGTGTTTGTTTCTTTTTAAAAAAAAGGGGTGAGATTTCTTTAATTAAAAAACAATGTAATCAAATGTAAGGTATTTCATAGATGTGAATTTTGATGGAGAAATTATCACTATGTTTTCCTGCAACATTTCCAGTTCAGATCAAGAAAAATGGAACATCAATGGTAATTTGGGAGCAAGTATGGAGAGGAGAGGGGAAGGAAGAAGAAGAAAGAGGGGAAAAAGTCTAAAATAACCCCCTGGTGCACCGGTGGACCAAAAAGAAAGTTGCCCACCCTAGCGAACACCTCTCACCAAACTAGTTATAATAATGAGACCTGGTCTAAACATCTTATGAGCGTAGTGTCAATCAGCTTTTATAAGTAACTATGTCAACATACACATGCCCTTAAAAATGTGGAACCAACACAGCTCAAGTCGTCCCACGCGAAGGGGAGAAGCTTGAAAGAAAAATATCTTTCTAAAGGCCAAGGACCCGTTAGGTCATATGCTGGCTAATATGAGTATGGTTTTGAAGCATGATTATATACTTAGAAGTATGTTAATAGCACTATCTTGGTTGGTGGATAACGTTCGACGAATTGGCCTATCAAGTTAGTAGATGATATTTCTTTGGTATATTAGCTTTTTTCCCTGCTAATTAAGCAGACATGAGAAAAAAGAAGAGGTTTGTCTTAATTAATTAAATTCGATCCAATGTGAACAATGAAGACAATTACATAAAAAAAGGAGGAGACCAACCTTTTTCACACGAAGGAAAAGAAAGGTCAGCCAAGTTGCTACCCGAACAAAAAGTCAAGACTCAGCACCTCAAAAATCAAAGGGAAGTTTAATATTCTTGAATTCTGGGTCTGAGGTATTCTTGGGGCTATTTATTTTCGTATGAAGCCCGGCACCAAAAAATCTGGTTGTCATGCTCACTGTTATATGGGGGAGAAGCTGCATAATTATTATTGTACTCACTATCATTTTATAGACTTGTTTGTTTCTTGCATATTTCCCCTTTATTTGCTCACATGATCGGCTAAGGAGACCACATGGAAGAATTCTCAGAGACCATGAATTCCGTCATGGAAAAATGATGCATCCCGCCAAGCTAGCATTCACACCGACTACGCAGGAAATAATGGAACCGAGCAAGTAGCAAAAGTTCCACGTCAAGTGAAGCAACTATTCATGAAGCGAATCTCCTAGAGGGTATTGCCCCTGGCGAGAGAGGCACGAGAAAAGCCACCTCCGAGCACCCCAAGAGACATTTTGACGATCAAGGGATCACCAATAGATTATCACACACCGCAGCAAGCTCAATGCGAGGAAAACGATTGAACTAGTATTTCATATGCTATATTTTCTTTGACAATTATTTCCACTTACATGCTACACGTGTCTTATATGAACGAATGTATTAGCATGACTTTGTTTAGCAGGTAGCAAGTTCAAGCCCGACAACATCCACAAACGACCGAGCACGATAAGACCTCTCAACCAATAAATTGGTTGAGGCACCGAAGATATAAAAGACCTAGTCGGGCACAAAGAAATCTCTCAAAGCTAATTAATTGATTGATGCACCAAAGAATTAAAAGTCCAATCGAGCATAGACCTCGACGGGCAAATAATACCTCACGAGACCAATAAATTGGTTGAGGAAACAAAGAGTTGAAAGTCCCTCCCACAGAGTTAAAAGTCCCGCCGATTAAAGACCTCATAAGGCCAATCAATTGGCAGAGGCAAAAGACCCAATCAGGGCACTCAAAGACCTCATAAGACCAATCAACTAGCAGAGGCAAAAGACCCGCGCGATCAGGTCACTTAAAGACCTCTCGAGACCAACAAATTGGTTGAGACAAGGAGATGAAGACAAATCCCCCCCCCCCCCGCCGAGAGAGAAGATGAAGACTCTTAATGCTCGACGAGAGCAGATATTAAGACAAATTTCCAAGTGTTTAGACCCTTAAGGACGAGCATAGCCCCTAAGAATTGAGTGTTTGGGGAAGCTCAAGCCAAGAAACCTCCTAAGAGTCAAAACACTTAGCCGAGGATGGTTGTCGAGAGATCCCTCCAAGCGAGCGGATAAACAAGACCTCGTAAAACCAATTAATTGGTTGAGACACAAGAGAACTAAAAGTCCAGCTGAGCATAGACCCGGTCAGGCACGAAAAGACCTCTCGAGACGAATAAATTGGTTGACGCAACAAAGAGTCGAAAGCCCCTCCCACCGAGTGTCTCAATGCTCAGCATAAGAGATATAAAGAAGAAATCCTCATCGAGAATCTCAATGCTCGGTGGGAGGGATATGTAGAAAAATACCCCTCGAGCATCTCAACGCTCGACGGGGCCAGAGAAATAATTTTCTAGTGTTCAGACACTTACTTGAGGACGAGCATAACCCTAAAAATTGAGTGTTTGGGGAAGCTCAAGCCAAGAAACCACTTAAGCGTCAAAACACTTAGCCGAGGATGGTTGTCGAGAGATCCCTCCAAGCGCGCAAACGCCTTGGCGAGCGGATAAAAGGAACAAAGAAGGAGAAGACAACGAAGACGAAGAAGAAGAATAAGAGATATGGAGAAGCCTTGAAGACTCAAATTCCTCATCGAGCGGATAACAAAAATTCAAAAAACCCTAAGTGTCAAAATGCTTAGTCGGGACCGATCATCCCACTAAAACCAAGCGTTTAAGTCGGGTCCCGAAGATTCAGAACTCTACTACCTCGAAACAATCAAGTGTCAAAATATTTCCACCCCATACCGCACTAGCGATCAGGTTGAAGCCCAACCGAGTTCATCCCTGAATCCGCAATCGGGTCACACCACCCTCGTATCAGGCGCCAACTCCTTTCCCGACCTCTAGACTCTCGTAGCTCAAGCTCCACAACCCTTGTGGACCAGAGCTAGGGGACTACTGTTCTGGGAGCCTCCAAAACTGACCATCTCCCGAGGACGACCGACCCAATGCAGTAGGTTTCTAATTATGTTCCTTGCCCTTGAAAGAAAACAGAAAAACCCCCCTTACTCCCTCTCTCAAACCCGTGACAATCCTAGGCCCAACTAGGGTTTCCTCTCATTTTTCCTAAGCCCACAAACTCTGGTTTAGTTAAATAATTAATTAAATAATTAATCACTAATTAAAAGAAATAAAACAAAATAAAACCCCCTAAACCCCATAAGTGGCCGGCGGCCCATTCCAAAAACTAGGGTTTCCAAAACCCTTTTCTTTCCTTCACATGTTTGATTGAAATTAATTCAACTATTCAATTTTTTTATTAAATAAAAACTGAATTAAATAAATAAATAAACATAATTCTCTTCTCTTAATTAAACTCAATCTCATTCAACTCCAAATAACAAATTCCGCATACGTCATCAATCAAGCGAAAAGACATTCTTCACAAAACTTCACATATATTATTTATCTCAAATAATAATACAATACTTAATAAAATCTGGGTCTTACAATACCACCTCCCTTAAAAATAGTTTCGCCCACGAAACTTAAGGTTCTACAAACAACTTGGGATGTGACTCCCGCATCTTACTCTCTAATTCCCAGGTAGTGTGGCCCATCGCTTGATTCCAAATCATTTTCACCAAGGATACCTCCTTGTTTCTTAAGCGTTTGGTACTCTTGTTGACGATCTTGATGGGTAGCATTACCATCGTCAGATCATCCTTCAGCTGAATATCATCAGGTTTTATCACATGAGAGTCATCAGCCATGTACTTCCGAAGTTACGACACATGAAGTACATCATGAATGTTGGATAGCAATGGCGGAAACGCAATCCAATATGCCACTGGCCCAACACGTTCCATAATCTGATACGGTCCAATGAACTTTGGAGTAAGCTTCTTCGACTTGACCGCCCTTCCAACACCTGTCATCGGGGTAACCCGCAAGAAGACATGATCTCCAGCTTGAAATTCCAGCTCCTTCCTTCTGTTGTCAACATAACTCTTCTGACGACTCTGTGAGATTCTCATCCTCTCATGGATTCGCTTCACCTCTTCTGTGAATTTTTGAACCAACTCAGGCCCAATAACCAAGTTCTCCCCGTCTTGATGCCAGCACAAGGGTGTACGGCACCTCCGGCCATTCATCGCTTCATAAGGTGCCATCCCTATGCTCGCATGAAAACTGTTGTTGTAAGTGAACCCGATCAATGGCAACAACTCATCCCAGCTTCCCTTGTGGTCCAGCACACAAGCCCTTAGCAAATCCTCCAAGGATTGAATAGTCCTTTCGGTTTGCCCATCCGTTTGTGGATGATAAGCGGAACTCAACCTCAACTTGGTTCCCAAAGCTTGTTGCAGAGCTTCCCAGAAACGTGAGGTGAACCTCGGGTCTCTGTCCGACACAATGCTAGACGGTACACCATGCAGACGTACAATCTCAGTGATATAGATCTCTGCTAGTCTCTCCTCCTTGTAGTTCAGATTGATTGGCATGAAGTGAGCAGTCTTCGTCAATCGATCAACTACCACCCATATTGCATCGAACCTCCTTCGTGTTAGTGGTAACGCCGTCACGAAGTCCATAGAGATGTTGTCCCACTTCCACTCCGGAACATCCAACGATTGTAGTTTCCCTGCTGGTTTCTGATGTTCCACATTCGCCTTCTGACACGTCAGACAGGTCGACACATACTCAGCCACTTGTTTCTTCATCCCAGACCATCAGAAATGAAGTTTCAAGTCCTGAAACATCTTGTTCATTCTCGGATGAATACTCAACCTGCTCCTGTGGCCTTCATCCAAGATCAACCTCCTCATCCCCGCGTCGTTTGGCACACATACCCGTCCCTTGCAACGCAGTATGTTATCGTTCCCGATAGTAAACTTCGGTGCCTTCCCTTGCGTCACAAGTTTGCGCCACTCAATCAGTCCTTCATCGGTCACTTGTCTCGACTTTATTTCGTCCAAGAGTCCACTCGACACCGTCACCATTCTGAAGCTCAACTTCCCTGGCGCAAGCTTAACATCCAAGCTCAGGTATTAGAATGCCTCCAACAGTTCTAACTCCTTGACCATCAACGAGGATACATGTATAGCCTTTCGGTTAAGAGCGCCAGCTACAACATTGGTTTCCCCCAGATGATACTGCAGAGTGAACTCATAATCTTGCAGAAATTCCATCCACCTTCTCTGCCTCATGTTCAGATCCTTCTGATCAAACAAGTACTTCAGACTCTTGTGATCACTATAGATCGTGAATGTACTGCCATACAGATATTGCCTCCAAATCTTGAGAGCATACACTATAGCAGCCAACTCCAAATCATGCTTAGGGTAATTCCTTTCATGGCTCTTCAACTGTCGCGAGGCGTAAGGGATTACCCTTTTCTCTTGCATCATTACACATCCCAATCCATTATGTGAAGCATCGCAGTACACATCGTATGCTTATCCTTCCTTAGGTAAGGCTGGTATTGGCGTGGTAGTCAACCGTTTCTTCATCTCTTGGAAGCTAGCCTCACACTTCTCCGTCCATGCAAAATGTTGATTCTTCTTCGTCAATTGAGTCAGCGGCGAAGTCAACTTTGCATAGTCCTTCACAAAGCGTATGTATTAGCCAGCGAGCCCAAAAAAAATTCTGATGTCGCTTGTTGTGTTAGGTTGTTCCCACGACAAAATCAATTCAATTTCCTGGGGTCAACTGCCGCACCCTGACTTGATATGACGTGACCCAGGAACTTAACCTCTTCCATATTCGCATTTCGAGCCATTAGCATAAAGCTCCTTCTCCCGCAATACTCCCAGCACTTGACGTAAGTGCTCTTCATGTTCCTCTTTACTCTTCGAGTAAATCAGGATGTCGTCGATGAACACCACCACGAACTTGTCCAAGAATGGTCTGAACACTCGGTTCATGTAGTCTATAAACACTGCGGGTGCATTTGTAACTCCAAAAGGCATCACGAGGTACTCATAGTGCCCGTATCGAGTCCTGAATGTAGTCTTATGAATGTCAGCCTCCTTGACACGAATCTGATGATATCCGGACTTCAGATCTATCTTCGAGAAGACAACAACACCCCGAAGTTGATCCATCAAGTCATCTATCTGAGGCATCGGATAACGATTCTTCACTGTCACCTTGTTGAGTTGTCGGTAATCCACGCATAGTCTGGATCTTCCATCCTTCTTCTTTACCAACAACATTGGTGCACCCCAAGGCGACACACTTGGTCGGATAAATCCCTTTGAAGAGAGATCCTCCAACTGCTTTACTAACTCTGCCATCTCGGCCGGTGCCATCCGATAAGGCGTCATTGATATTGGTCCTGTGTCGGGCATGATATCAATAGAGAACTCTGTCTCCCTCACTGGCGGTAATCCAGGCACATCCTCTGGAAATACATCCACATAATCCTGTACCATTAAAATGTTGTGCACGTCACCGTCATTCTTCGCCTCAGCTACAATGGAGTTCACGAATGCTGGTGAACCTTTCCTCAAATTGTACGAATTCAAGTAATCTGTAACGCCTAAATCTGGAAACACTACGACCTTGTTAACACAATCCAAGAGGACGTGATACTGTGCCAACCAATCCATTCCCAGAATCATATCGAGCTCTTTAAGCCCTAAGCATACGAGGTTCGCAAGGAACTTCAGATCATCGTAGATCAACAGACATTGCAAACATGACGTGCGCATAACTAATCGATCAGCGGCAGGGGTCATCACCACCAAATCGAAGGGTAAATCAGTAGTTAGCAATCCTAATTTCTTCACACACTCCTCAGCAATGAACGAGTGTATAGCACCAGAATCAAATAAGACCATTAAGGAGTTTCCAGCGATAGTACACGTACCATGGATAAGGTGCAGCATGTTCCCCAGATACTGCGAACACACGCCCTGGAGCAGAAGGTCGCCTTCCTCTAGCAATATTCAGCACTGGCTCGGCCTTAGCAGCATTAGGACAGTTTCTCTCTACATGTCCTGGCTTCTGGCACTTCCAGCACACAATCTCCTTTCCGCACTCATTTGCATAGTGCCCTTTCTGATTGCATTTGAAACAGACAACATCCTCCTTAGGAATAGCTGCTCCACCCCTTCCAGCAAAAGGTACCTTGTCAACAGGACGTTGATAAGACTTCCTCGGCGGTGCCTTGCTCTTGTCAAACCTCCCAGCTTGCCTCTGTCCATCAAACCTTCTGGTCCGTCTCTGTCCAGAACGGATCGGTCCCCCACTTTCAGATCTGCCCCTCTAGCGATTCTTCATTGTTTCAACTTCACGAGCTTTCTCCACCACTTGTTGGAAGATTCTGATTCTCAACGGTCTTACAGACACCTCTATATCATCCCTCAGCCCCCTCATGAACCGATTGCATAAGTATGCTTCATCCACTTGACAGTGTCTCCAATCTAGCAGCATACTATCTCACTGTCATCGTTCCTTGTCTCAAGCTAAGGAATTTATTTTCCATGTCTTCCCTGATAGTCTCCGGGATGTACTTCTCCATGAAAGCCCTTTTGAAAGACTCACAAGAAATAGCCACATGGTTAGCAGTCATCAACTGCTTGGCGCTCCTCCACCAGTACTCAGCGTCACCTTTCAGCATAAAGGTAGCCAAGTTCACCTTCTCCGCATCCGGAGTGTGAAGAGCCTCAAAGATATTCCCCATTTCCTGTATCCATAGATCAGCTTTCTCAGGTTCAACCTCGCCTTGAAACCTGGGTGGTCCATGGCGGTTGAAGTTAGTCCTCATACGGATCTGGTCCTGTGCCAGTTCCCTCTCAGCTCTTTGTGCCCTCCTGGTGTCCTCTTCAGCCCTCCTGGTATTCTCTTCAGCTTCCCGCTGTGTCTGTGCTGCGGTCTGAGCAGCAACAGTGGCAGCCTGCTGGGCCATCACCTGAGCCAGTTGTGCCATTGCTTGGGCTCGCTGAGCATTGGTTGGGTCATGTTTCAGTGGGCATGATCCTGCTTGGAAATAGAACCACAACCCAATGTCGTGCCCCAAATATTAGTAATTAACTTAAGGTATAAACAAACAATTTAACTCAAGTATCACAACAATGATACTAATTTCAAACAATCTCACAGCCAAGCACTCATCTTAGCAAACAAGTCTACCCAATCTCACCGCGGAAACTTAGAACTCATAAAAAACAACCCGCTACGAGCTCAAACTCGTGTGCCCAAAACCCTAGTGCTCTGGTTTCTCAACCGGAGCTCTGATACCACAATATAACGCCCCGATTTCTCGAGTGTCACACAGTAACCAAGTAACTAATTTTAGTAAAGAATTTTCGTCGATTCAATTATTAATCCTCAATTAATGATAAAGGTTCATTTTAGGAAAACTCTTAAACATTAACCTTAATTAAAACCCAAACCATTTAAGACCGAACTCTTCCATTTGTAATCTTGAAAATAAATCGAATATACGTTTAATTGGAAACGTCGAAATAAATAGAGTAGAATAATTGAAATAGTACTCACATTCAAATAGAGTGAAATAGTCTTCACGCCCATGTGTGGAATTAATAAACCAAGTGCAACTGTGTAAACCCATTACATTCGAAATGAAATAAATGAAACCATAAAAATAGTTTGACAAAATAGAAATTTAAAAGTTCAATGCGAATAACTCTCAAGCCCCCAAACAGAACTGTTCTCAATTTTCGTCTTCACTATCCACTATGTAGACCACCTCTTCAAAGGAACCCCTGAGCTTACGACGCTTCTTGGGAAGAGACATAAGTGGCGGATCCTCAGCATGATCCCATACACAGCAAGCTTCAGCCTCGCTCCACCAAACCGGTACTGCTGGTACATGCCCACTCAATTCTGGTTTGCCCTCGTCCTTCGGAACTTCAGCTTTGGTTTGCGTTGGGACTTTGGTCTTCACTACCGGTGGGCTTGACTCAGTCGCTACTTCCTCCGAAGGGTCGATCTCTACTGAAGATACCCGTGAGCCTTCGTCCTTTGGGAAAAAGAATCGTGGAGGTGCATATGGCATCATGATCACTCCACCCACCATACGTTGCGATTCCACGATGTCTCCGTGTATGCCTCGACCAGTGAGCTTCGCATCGCCGACATAAATGAGTCGGACTCCAGATGTGTCGGTCATCCAAGCCCGACCTTTGCCCTCATCATACAGGGTCAGCTCCCAGGAATAGGTCAACGTTGATGTCTTCGTCAGTACCATCTGCCCCCCCCCCCCCAAAACAACACATAAACCAAACAAGAAAGGGTCAGGTTCCATGCATGACACAAGAATATAGCAATCACATCACATAATACCTTTTCGATTCAAGAATAGTTTTATATCAGTTAGTCACCTAGATGTTCCGTTAAGCTAACGATCCTCACATCACACAACCACCACAACACCTTGGCCAATCTCGAACATCCGCAGATGCACAATTCTCGAGGGGACACATAGTACAACCCTCAGTTCTCGGGGAGACGCGGGGGACACACAGTACAACCCTTAATTCTCAGGAAGACATTTAGTCAATCCAACACCCTCGCGTGCAAGTAACCGTTGTCTCTTACGGCACCGTCGTTCTCATGGTCCATAGTCATAACTAGACCTATGTTCCAATTAAATTCTCATTTTACTTGCAAGCGATTAAATTCTCAGTTCTCTTGGTTCAAGGCTCTAGTTTGTCAACCTAAAGTCTTATCAATTTCAACGTCGGCAATAAAACATAAACGACATGAAATATACACAGTCCAGTAGGAATTACAGCTGGATGAACGACCTTTACATCAATGTTTCTGACAGGCAGTGCACATGATACATCAATTCTCATAACAACTTTCTCATGCCTTTCATATCATATTCTTCACACATGGCATATCAACTCCAAATACTTTATTCTCATGCGGCATCAACACATATTTTATGGAAAATCCATCAAACAAATCATCAAACAAACTTGTGCAGGTATCAAAAGAAAGAAGCTTGCCGAAACCCTCAAAATAGGGTTCGACCGAACCATATAATGTCTCTAGGGTTTTCCATTTTTTTTTTCTTTCTTTTGTTTCAATATCACAAACCAATGACCAGCCAACAAATATCAAGGAAACTCATCCAAAAATCCAAATTCAAACATTCATCAACTTGCATGCCAAATCTTGTGAAAATTCAAGCCAATTTAGCAACTAATCATGGAATTAATACATAAAATCGTAGAACCATATGATAAACACCAAATAGGGAATAAGTAGCATGGTTTCTCATGCCAAAAAGTACAGCAACAAAAAACTTCACAAAACCTCATGCAAATCACACACAAACTTAGCTTTTCTCAACGAATTTCATGGCAAAAGACCTATAGACTCTGCCCTTAACCGAACCAACCCTTACCTTGGCCAAACTTGATAAAAAAGAAAGGATTTTGATGCTAAAAGGGAACCCCAACAGCTGCTGTCCAAACCTCCTTCTTCTTCTCCCTCACTCGATCTCTCCCTCTAGCTCTCGCTATCTCTCTCTCGCTCGGCTCCTCTCTCTCTCTCTCTCGCGGTGGCTGGCGGCGCTAGCTGCACAAGGAGGTGGCGGCGGCTCTAGGGTTTCTCAGGGGCTGCTGCTGCCTTCTCACTCTCTTCTGTTCTCTCTGTTATTTTCTGAATAGTATGCAGTAGGTTTCTAATTCTCTTCCTTCCCCTTGAAAGAAAACAGAAAAACCCCCTACCCCCCCTCTCAAACCCGCGACAATCCTAGACCCAATTAGGGTTTCCTCTCATTTTTCCTAAGCCCACAAACTCTGGTTTAATTAAATAATTGATTAAATAATTAATCACTAATTAAAAGAAATAAAATAAAATAAAACCCCCCAAACCCCATAAGTGGCCGGCGGCCCATTCTAAAAACTAGGGTTTCCAAAACCCTTTTCTTTCCTTCACATGTTTGATTGAAATTAATTCAATTGTTCAATTTTTTTATTAAATAAAAACTGAATTAAATAAATAAATAAACATAATTCTCTTCTCTTAATTAAACTCAATCTCATTCATCTCCAAATAACAAATTCCACATACATCATCAATCAAGAGAAAATACATTCTTCACAAAACTTCACAATAATAATACAATACTTAATAAAATCAGGGTCTTACACTGTTGAAGTTCTTCTTTTCTGGATTGAGAGACTTCTCTAGACGCAGATTGCCTAGTGGGAAGACCCACAACCATAGTAGGAAACCTAGAGGGTCTTTCATTCACTACTAGAAAAACTACTTTTAACATCGGGCCAAAATCACTTTTTACATCGGTTCATAACCGATGTAAGTAAGGGTGATGTAGTATGTCACCACCTTTTCACATCGGTTGTACAACCGATGTGAAAAGTAATTTTTCACATCGGGCGAATCAAATAACCGATGTGAAAAGTATACATTTCACATCGGTTGGTAGGAAATAACCGATGTGGAAAGTTAGACATTTTACATCGGTTATTTTCGAAACCGATGTGAATACTCTTTTTTTTTTTTTTATATACATATTTTACATCAGCTGATTTTCTAACCGAGGTGAAATGTCCTTTTTTTTCCTTTTTTTTTTTCAGTTTTTTTACAGTAATTTGAGCTGAATATTCATTGATAATTAATAATTGATCATGCATTGCCAAATATTTTTTGGAAAAAACCAAGGAAACGGTCCAAAGCCAAAATACAAAGTAACCAAAACTAGCTAAGCTAAAGATAAACTAGCTAAGCTAAAGAAAAGACTAAGGTAGTAAGAACTCTAAAGCTACTAATCCAAAGGCAACAAACTGCCCAAATGTTAGTGCCTATCCCAAATTTTACCAAGCCTCCAAGACCACCAATACAACAAAAAGAGATTCACTACCACTTGAAATTCTGAGCCACGCAATTCAGCAGAAAAAGTGCCTCATATGAATCCATTCAATCATCTCTCCACCAATCTACTGTCCATATCAGCAAAATTCCCAGCAATTCAATCAACCTAGCATAAACAAACTAATGATATGATCAGTATATCAGCTAAACAAACTCAACAAGCAACATATAGCCAAAACAAAGACAAAAGAGAATAAAAAACTAGAGTATAACAAGGTACGTACGCACGCATCAAGTGCAGCAAAGACAAATGCAGGTGCAGAAAAAAGCACAATACAAAGAGAGCTAAGGTTTTTCAGACAGTTTAGGCATAAACCTGATAAATTCTAAGGTTTAATCAACTCTAGAAAACAAGTTGCCCAACTGTTTCGCAAATCATACAACTCTTCTTCTGTTAATGCCGTTGGATCATTGAATACCTACAATTTGTACAATGGGTTAAAATACAAGGTTTGTGACATTTTGATGAAGAACTCAAACAGTGAGACAAACTAATTAAGAGACAAACATTTAACTTATCATAAAATTAAAATACCTCATTCCAAGACTTAGTAATATTAGCAGAGACAATGTCAAGCATATTCTTCATCACATAATATCCACAATCATTCCCATTAGGCTGCAACCTTGCCTACAAATGAATTCGATGTTTATACACTTAATATATATCAAAACAACAACAACAAGACGCAACCATAATCTACCCTACACTTACTTTGGGACGAACCAATTCAGCCCTTTTTTTTACTATCCTCAGCCAATTGATAAATCTCCATAGCTCTATATCAAAAAAATTGAAAACAATCAACAAAGAAAATTAAACATTTCAGGGTAATAGGACATAAATATATAACAAAAGCGACATAAAATATACACTTACCTCATAACAATATCCTTCATTGGTGAATGAAGATCCTTGTGTAATGAACAAAGGAGTACTAAGGTATTGTGTTTAGGACAAATGATAATTAATTGCCAATGCCCACTGTAAGCGTTGAAGAACAATAAGTGTGTCAAGTAAGATATATTTGGATTAAAAAAAATAAAAGAAATGACAAATTTACATATACTTACTCAGCAAGATATGGTGCTAAGTAACACACTTTGTTGAAATCACGTAACTTAGATAGTATGTGTGTTTGAACTCTCCTTTTAGACTTTTGGATATTTGGACCTGCTAAACTCAAGATGACTGGGTCCAAAATTCCAAACACATCTGATTTGTTTCTTTCAATACATAGACGATGGATATACCTGAATAAATTTGAAATTAATATTGAATATTGCAGTTATAAAAGATAATAGTAGAAATGATAGTGTACTTACGTGCACCAAACTTGTAGAATAGAAACGTCAAGCCAAGCCGACAACCTTCGTTCATAAAAGCTTTATTTTTAAAACATGAGTAAATATGCAAAAAGATGACATTAAAAAACTTAAGGATGCAAGGAAACCCACAACCTTCGTTCATAAAAGCTTATGATTTTCCCAATACCAACATCCACTCTCTATATGTACTCATAGAGTTGCATTTTATAAGTGTGAAAAATACAAAAGACACTCAAGAATTTCACACCTCACTCTTCAAAGCAGATGCTGAAGTTCCACGATCAGAAGGAACCAGGCAAAACAGAAATATGTGATAAGAACCAGGTTACCAAGAGTAATATGCTATCATAAGGAATAAAGAGTCCGCTAATAACACCCAATCCATAACATCAAATAGACATAGAATGATAGACACAAAATGGCGGCCTAACTAGATTTTGGTGGTTACAGGCGAAGTTAGATAAATATTACACAGCTTACTGACCAAGAAATACAAGCTATCATAGTTTTATTGAACCAAATAATAAGGTAGTTGTAACTGATGTTTCAGAACTTCATCCTGGTTCACTTGTTTAAATGAACTCCAAATAGATGCTTCATTCTCTAACCTATATAGTTCACACACTCTAGACAACCAAACATATATAGGATAAAAAATGATAATATAGACACCACTCACACTATTCATATACAATGTAAAAACCAAACAATGATAGAATCAAAATCAAATTCAGAAAATTAGACCATCAAAGCATATCAAGACTTCAAAAGTGCAGTAATGGAAAAATTAAATAAGTAAACCCATGGGCTAGTTTCCAGCTGTATAGAAGTTTCAAACATGATTTTTAAGTGTTAGCACAACTCTGTTTAAAGCAATGGAACCAGATTTACAATCAAAACATTTAATATAACCTATGTCTATTCCTCGCATGATCTTTATATACTTTAACCCTTGCAGTAACACTGTCCCTTGAAATGAACTTTACATGTGAATCTGATAAGTACATACCAAATTGATACAAACAACCATTGAATAAGAAAGAAAACTGATTTCATTGAAGTAGCTGAAATCCAGATCAAGGATCCTAGCCTCTTAGGAATCTGGATAAGTACATACCAACTTAATACAAATAACAATTGAAGAAGAAAGAAAACTGGTTTCATTGAAGTAGCTGCAATTCAGAACAAGGATCATAGGACTCTGGTCTATACTATTTTTACCGTTGAATGCCCGTGGACTAACATGCTAATAAGTCTACAAGAGAGTATGAAAGCCTAGAAACAAATTCTATGAGCATAATCTGAACATTTATCTCAACCAATAAACCTTCTATACAGAGTTCAAGAAAATATCATTTCTATATAGTCACTTCCTAACATATTCCTTCCACTTAATTTCTCTAACGAATGTCGCTCCGGCTCTCACTCGTACATATATGATGAAGTATTTATTGTCTTCAAAAGCAAACAATGTAATGTAACATCAACAAGAAGGCAAAGTTAACAATGAGAAACAATAAATTCTCCAGTACTGAATACCTGAATTCTTGAAGGGTGATTTTCCAAGTCTTGCAGAATGCAAAATTTGTATGTTTTGATTGATTTTCTCAGTTACCTCCTTGTGGTCATTACGCAACTCTTCACAGAACATCAAAACCATGAGAGATTATAGCCCTTAGACAGATCACAGAATTTGCAATTTTTGTTAACTCTTGGCTTCCAAAATACAGTTATGACAATTTGGTTTCAAATTGAACTAGTTGATACTGTAACAATTTTCCCTCACATGAACTTCTATCATTCATGTCATTGGGCTATGAACCATCTGTTTTCCATTGCCCTTCTTTCTCTGCAATATCAACATCATACCTAAATGAGTGTTTAAGTAGTTTGACAGTTGAATTAACTTGGTAGTTGGCGAAATAAGTATTTCTGAGGGGTATATACTCTTGTGAATTTAACTAGGGATAATTCTAACCTAGCAATCTTGGATAGTATTTAACCAAAAGAAACACTGAATCATTATTTTTACACATAGACCATCAGCGCTATTTTTACCCAGTATTCATAGCTAGTAGCATCAAAATTTTCAGCGCAAACTTAGGGTAATTGAAGATGCGTACCTTCAAGACGGTGTCGTTCGGCACAAACAGCTGGAATGTCGATACCGGAACGAGGAAAGCCCTAGAAAACGAAGCAAGCATCATGAATGGAGAGTTATGCAGAAAGAACGCATGAAATTTATGGTGAGATAGGATGTGAGAAGAGAAAAGAGAGGACCTCAGAAGATGCGTACCTTCGAGACGGCGTCTTTTGGCACGAACAACAGGAAGGGTCTTCGCGACGGCGTCGTTGGTGCAGGAAGCTCCAAGTTAAGCGACTTCCATCTTCTTCCTCCAAGTGTTTGCAAACTTAGGTTTTTTCCGTGATTGGTTGAGTTTGTGCGTGTTGGATTTTCAGTGTTGTGTGAGGGACTTTTCACAACGGTTGTATTATACCCGATGTGAAAAGTACTTTATTAAAATTTCAAAAATGCCACCGCATTATATTTCACATCGGTTGTTATATCAACCGTTGTAAAAAATGTTTACTAATTACTTTCCACATCAGCCATAGCATCAACCGATGTGAAATCTCTCACTAAAGTTCCCTGTAATTTCAATTTTGCCACCGCTTTATCTTTCACATCAGGTGTTTGATCCCCCGATGTAAAAACTCTGATGTTAAATCTATATTTTCTAGTAGTGATTTGTAGCCTTTTCTGCCTGCTATTTAGCCATATGTTCAGCAAAGTATTCAAGTGCAGCTTGCTCTTGAGGATCGGAAGTGTTGAATTGAGATATGATGAAGGTTTGGGTTGAGAGGGATGATAAACAAGAAAGAGAAAAGAGAGAATAGAAAAACACTTAGCAGTTTGAAAATATGTGTAAGTGAAGTGATGGAAAAGTGTGTGACAACGTGGGTAGATAGTGATTTTGAAAAGTAACCGCTGAGTGAAGGTATGAAAAACGGTAGAAAGGGGGGGGTTTGAATAACGTTTTCAGTACAAAACTACCACCTTAAAGATTTTGACAAATCTTTCGAGAACTTAAGTGCTAAAGATAAGAGATAGAAAAGCACACAAGGATTTTATCCTGGTTCACTTGATAAATCACTCAAGCTACTCCAGTCCACCCGTTAAGGTGATTTCTTCCTTCTTAGAATGAAGGCAATCCACTAATCAGGTAAGAGTTACAACTGCACTTGAAACCTACAAGTGACTAACAATTACACTGACTTAGCTCACACTAAGATTCACTCTCTTAGTCTTCTCTAGGATCCGATCAACCTTGATCTCCTAAAGGAACTAAACAAACTGTTTATCAAAGAAATGTTTACAAGAGATTTGCTTCTAAAAAGCTAATAGTAAACACAATGAATTTCAGATGAAAGAAAGCTTAGAATATTTTGAATATGTCTTGCGCGTGTGTATTGCTTCTTGTTAGTTTCTTCTAGCCGCTTCTTTCAATCTTCAGCCTCTATATATACTCCAAGGATTAGGGTTGAGCGTTGCATGGGAAATGCTACCGTTGGAGGGCAGTTCTGGAAAATCCAGCTTCTGCTGTGGCTGAGAACGTTAGGTAGGTCGTTAGGAAGGTACACTTGCTTTTGTACTTGGATAGCGACTTGACCTTTTAACCTAGGAGACTTCTGATCAGAGGAATACTTCATATTGGAACTTGTGAAGCCGGTTGATCAGAGTCAGAGGGAAAGCACAGATCCTCTGACCATTGTATCTTCTGATTCTGAACTCAGAGGGAAGAACATGGCCTTCAGAGTTTCTTGCTTCTGGACTTCAGAGTTTCCACTATTCAGCTTCTGGATCTTCAGAGTCTTCTACACCATCAGAACATCTGAACCTTCAGTGTTTCTTGGTTATCAGAACTTCTGGATCTTCAGAGCTTTTAGTGACTGAGTCCACATCAGAGTTTGTATAGCTTCAGAACTTCTGAAGCTTTTCCACTGTTCATACTGAACATGGTGAATGCGAAAGCGTTGCTTGGGTTACCCTTTATACACAGTGCTTCTGATTTGTGTGAGATTGAGTTGAGGTCAGAGCCTGTAAATAGCACACTCAGAAAAACACGTTAGAGTACCACAATTGTTCATATCAAAAGGTTAACTTGTAATCATCAAAACATAGAGTTGTACTACTAGATCAAAACTTGATCTTACACTGAGTAGTTGAGAATACAAAGGAAAAAGTGAAAATAAATTGTTGAAAATTAATGTGGCAATAATAAGCAATAAGTACTATTAACATGCTGTGGAGAATCAAGTAGATATGAATCATTACAACTGAAATTCCCGAGAGGCACAAGGAACAAGGTATCAGAATAAATCTGACACGCGTTTAATGTCTTATCACAGAAGGAATACCAATGGGTATCCATCTTCTGATTAAGTGACCTTCTGAACTAGACAACTTCTGATATGGAAGCATCATAGTCAGAGGTTCTGATCTATCTTCATGCTGGACATAAGTCCATATTCAGATTTTTCAGAATAAACTTAAATCTATCCTCTACTAAGGGCATTGTGAAGATATTTGCCCATTGATGGTCAGTATCCACAAACTTCAGAAGAAGTACGCCCTTCTGAACATAATCTCTAATAAAGTGATACTTTACCTCAATGTGCTTGGCCCTTGAGTGTAAGATAGGATTCTTACTTAGAGAAATAGTAGTCGTGTTGTCACAATAAATTGGGATATTGCTCTCAAAGATTTGATAATCTTCCAGCTGATGTTTCCTCCAGAGCATCTGAGTGCTGCAAATAGCAGCTGATATATAATCTGCCTCTGCAGTGGATAGAGCAATTGTAGATGGCCTCTTGCTTGCCCATGAGACTGAGTTGCTTCCCAGAAATTGACAATTTCCAGAAGTGCTTTTCCTTTCAGTTCTATCTCCAGCATAGTCAGCGTCACAATAACCTGAAAGCTTATACTCTAATGTCTTTTTATACATCCAGCCTAGGTTAGTAGAGCCTTTCAGATATTTGAGAATTCTCTTAACAGCAATTAAGTGAGTTTCTCTAGGATCTGATTGAAAACGAGCACATAAATAAACGCTGAAAAGAATATTTGGCCTGGATGCAGTCAGATAGAGAAGAGAGCCTATCATACTACGATAAAGCTTCTGACAAACCTTTGAGCTTGTGTCTTCTACCTCCAGAATGCATGTAGGATGCATTGGTGTTTTAGCAGGAGTACATTCTGACATATTGAACTTCTTTAGAAGTTCTTTGGTATATTTACTTTGATGAATGTACGTTGCCTATGGTTGTTGATCTACTTGAATTCCCAGAAATAATTTGAGTTCTCCCATCAAACTTATTTCAAATTCAGACTGCATTAACTTAGAAAATTCCTTGCAAAGAGAAAGATTAGCAGAACCAAATATAATATCATCAACATAAATTTGCACAATCAGAATATTATTATTGTAAGATTTGCAAAAGAGAGTTGTATCCACTTTACCCCTTACGAACCCATTTTCCAGAAGGAATGTACTGAGTCTCTCATACCATGCTCTTGGAGCTTGCTTTAGACCATAAAGAGATTTCTTTAGTTTGAAGACATGGTCAGGATGTTGAGCATTTTCAAACCCAGGGGGTTGGTGAACATACACTTCTTCAGAAATGTACCTGTTGAGGAACGCGATCTTGACATCCATTTGATGAAGAACAATGTTGTGATTCACAGAGAATGAAATCAACAACCATATAGCTTCTAACCTTGCTACAGGAGCAAAGGTTTAAGTGTAATCTATGCCTTCTTGTTGACTGTAGCCCTGTGCAACAAGCCTTGCCTTGCTTCTGACTACTTCTCCCTTCTCATTGAGTTTGTTTCTGAATACCCACTTGGTTCCAATGATATGAGTATCCTTGGTTTTCTGCACAAGGTTCCAAACGTCATTTTTGGTGAATTGATTCAGTTTTTCTTCCATAGCTAGAATTCAGTCTTTATCTTGAAGTGCTTGATCAATAGAAGTTGGTTCGATCAGAGAGACTAAACCCTTTAGGCTCAAGAGAGTCTCTTCAGAAGGTTTGAATGCAAATCTGGTTCTGACTGGTTCATCTTTGTTTCCCAGAATCAATTCTTCAGGATGAGAAGCTATCACTCGAATTTTCTTCTGACATGGTGGATCAGCAGTGGTAACAGCATCTTCTGATGTATTTGCTTCTGGATTAGCACCCTTTGAATCAATGCCTTGATCTGAAATTGTTACTCATATATGCAAACTTTTCAGCTAGCTTTGACTTGTCAGAGTCAAGCTTGTCCTCAAATCTGACATGAATAGATTCTTCAATAGTTCTAGATTCAATGTTATAAACTCTAAAACCTTTAGAACGTTCAGAATATCCAAGCAGATAGCATTTCAAAGACTTAGAATCAAACTTATGCAATCCATCCTTAGTATTTAACATATAGCAAATGCAACCAAAAGGATGAAAGTAAGAAATTTTGGGCTTTGTATTCTTCCACAATTCATAAGGAGTCTTATTCAGAATTGGTCTTATGGAGATTCTATTCTAAATATAACATGTTGTGTTTACTGCCTCAGCAGAAGTGCTTTGCCATGTCAGTTTCTTGGATCATGGTTCTCACCATCTCTTGAAGAGTTCAGTTCTTCCTTTCCACAACACCATTCTGCTGAGGAGTTCTTGGACAAGAGAAATCATGTTATATCCCATAGGTATCAAAGATGTTCTCAAACTCCTCATTCTCAAACTCTCCACCATGATCACTCTTGACACGGACAATTCTGCAACCCTTCTCATTTTGCACTTGGGCAACAAAGGTAGAGAACACAAAATGTGACTCATCCTCGCATCTTAAGAATTTTACCCATGTACAGCGACTAAAGTCGTCAACGATGACCATCCCATATTTCTTGCCACCTATAGACTCAGTTTTCACCGGTCCAAATATGTCAATATGCAGAAGTTCCAACGGCCTTGAGGTGGAAAAAACATTCTTTTCCTTGAAAGGGACTTTTGTAAATTTGCCTTTCTAACATGCTTCGCAAAGAGCATCCGAAGAATACTTCAGAGTGGGTAAGCCCCTGACAAGGTCAAGCTTACTTAGCTGAGAAATCTTTCTCATGCTAGCATGCCCTAACCGTCTATGCCATACCCATTGCTCCTCGTTAACAGAAAGAAGGCACTTTACTTTCTGAGTTTCCAACTCAGATAATCTGATCTTGTAGATGTTGTTCCGCCTCTTGCTGTTAAACATAACAGAGCCATCGATCTAACTTACAGCCTTGCAAGACTTTTGATTGAAGATAATGTCATTTCCCTTGTCAGCTAATTGACTTATTGACAATAAATTATGCATTAAGCCGTCAACTAATAAAACATTATCAATGCATGGACGCTTACCAACACCTATGGTTCCAGAACCAACAATCTTACCCTTCTCGTTGCCTCCAAAACCAACATCACCTCCAGGTTTAAGTTTTAAGCCTTGGAACATACGCTTTTCTCCCGTCATGTGACGCAAGCATCCACTGTCCAGATACCATAATTGGAGTCTCGGTGGAGCTATCAAGGATACCTGCAACATATATAATCTTTTCCTTAGGTACCCACTTTCTAGGTCCTTTCTTGTTAGTTACCCAGAAGTTCTGACAACTTTGGGTCTTTCAATAGGATAGTGCAAAGGAATCTGAGCATGATATTTTGACATAGAAAATGTTCCTTTCTTAATAGGTAAAGAAACTTCAAAATAAGGGTTCAGATATTATGGTGCCAGAAGGAACAAAATGTTCATAAAGAGATTTAGGTTTAGGCATAGGAGACTCACTTCTACTGGGTCTAGAATAGCCAATAGCATTCATTCCATTTCTTCCAACGCCATAGATCATTGAAGTCATTAAACTTCTATCTACGCTTTTAGCTAGGAACCTCTGAAAAAAATTCATATCTGGTTTCATTTTTATCATCAGAGGTACTAGATACAATAACTTCTTCTAACTTGGAAATTTGATTTTTAAGAACACAATTAGAGTTTTAACCATGGAGAAGTTGTTTTCATTCAATTCTGAAATGGTTTTCTTATATCTAGCAGAGACTTCAGAAGCATCAAGAAAATCCTTTTTCAACTTTTTATGCTTAGTCAGAAGAGAATCATGTTTACTCATAATTTCAGCTAAAGCAGATTTAAGTTCAGACAATGAAAAGGATGCGACAATGAAAAGGATGCGAATACCTCATTTTCATCTTCAGAGTCTGACTCAGCTTCTGATGTTGGATTAGCGTCTGATTCAGCTTTTGACTCTGCTTCCTTGTCTTTGACAATGACCATGAGTCCTTTAACAACTTCACCATCAGAGTCCACTTCTGTTGAGTCTGAATCATCAAGAGTTACCATGAGACCTTTCCTAGCCTTGAAGTGTTTCTTAGGCTTCTTGTCTTTCTTCAGTTTAGGACAATCACTCTTGTAATGTCCTGGCTCCTTGCATTCAAAGCATGTAACCTCTTTAGGTGATGATTTGCGTTGACCCGATGAAAACTCTTGTTTTCCTTTGGCTTTTGATGATCCTCTGTAATTGCTTTTTCTGTGCTTCCAAAGGTGATTGATCCTTTTAGAAATTAATGAAAGCTCATCTTCATCAGAATCTTCAGAAGATTCTTTTGAAACTTGTTCAGCTTGAAGTGCCTTGGCCTTCTCAGAGTTTGACTTCAAAGCTATGGATTTCTGCTTCTTCTGGATGACGTGGTCAGCACGATCTATCTCATGACTCTTCAGAATGCTGATGAGTTCTTCCAAGCTCATCTTGTTGATGTCTCTGGACAACTTCAAGGAAGTTACCAAGGGCATCCACTTCTCAGGAAGACCTCTGAGAATCCTCTTTACGTGGCCAGCAGTGGTGTAGCCTTTGTCAAGCACTCTAATTCCAGCAATGATCATCTGGAATCTGGAAAACATAACACTTACTGATTCTTCAGGTTCCATCATGAAGGCTTCATACTTTTTTATCAAAGACAACGCCTTTGTTTCCTTGACTTCTTCATTTCCTTCATGAGACATCTTTAAGGAATCAAAGATGGCCTTTGCAGAATCACGGTCAGTGATCTTCTCATATTCTTCATATGAGATAGCATTCAGCAAGATGGTTCTTGCTCTAGGATGATCTTTGTACATCTTCTTTTGACTTTCATTCATCTTATCTCTTGGAATCTTCACTCCATCTTCATCAACTGGACGAGTGTAGCCATCAACAACATGATCCCAGAGATCAGCTTCAAAGCCAAGAAAGAAACTTTCGATTCTATCTTTCCAGTAATCAAACTTTTCTCCATCGAAGATAGGTGGTTTAGCACTGTAGTGATATTTTTGCGTATCGCTGGTGGTGGTCGCCATTTGAGTTTTTCACACCGATCCGGATCTCTGAACACTGTTAAGTGTGGTAATCAGAACTTACGCTCTGATACCAATTGAAGGTATGAAAAACACTAGAAAGAGGGGGTTTGAATAGGGTTTTAAAGTTTAACCGCTTTCTATCGAAGATAATGACAATATTTTCGGTGAAAGAAAATAAAGTTCTAAGGAGAGGAATAAAGAAAAGCACACAAGGATTTTATCCTTGTTCACTTGATGAATCACTCAAGCTAGTCCAGTCCACCTGTTAAAGTGATTTCTTCCTTCTTACAATGAAGGCAATCCACTATTCAAAGATTGTTACAATTGCACTAGCACACCTTGCTCAGTGACTAACAATACTAAGAACTAGCAACACAAAGACAACCTTGCCTTAGTCTTCTCAAGAATACTGACCTCACCGGTCTCTCAAGGAACTACAAACAAAGTTTGTGAAAGAGTTTGGTTTACAATGAGATGCTTCTAAACAAGCAGAAGTAAACACAATAAGAACAATGAAGAAATATTGCTAAGGTATTCGCTGAAGGTTTTTCACTTGTATGCACTATAGTTTCTTAGCTAATTTCTTCTATAGAACATCTGGTCTTTTCAAAATGAAGTGCTCCTGGTCTGGAGAGCCAGCTTACTCTTGGACTTAAGAGCTTCCAAGTCTTCAGCTTCTGGAACGTTCCTCAGAACATCTGGTCTTAAGAGCTTCAGAGCTAGAATCTTCAGAGTCCACATCAGAGCTTTAATCATCAGAACATCTGAAGCGTTTGCAACCGTTCAGAAGAACGTAGTGAATGCAGAAGCGTTAAATTGGTTACTCCTATGTCTCCGTGTTCTGATATATATATACGACTTTGAAGCAGAGTCAGAGCTTGTTTATCACACTTTAAAAAGATAAACGTTAGAGTACCATAATTGTTCATACACAATTATAAACTTGTTATCATCAAAACATAGAGTTGTACCACCTGACCAAATCATGGTCTTACATGTAGAAGGTTCGGTTTACAGAGAGATGCTTCTAAACAAGAAAAGGTAAACACAATAAGAACAATGAAGAAATATTGCTAAGGTATTCGCTTGTAGGTTTTCACTTGTATTACGCAATAGTTTCTTAGCCAATTTCTTCTATCTTCAGCCTTTAAATACTCCAAGGTTTAGGGTTTGTATCCGTTGAATTATTCTATCCATTGGAGGGCAATTCTGAAAATTCCAGAACCTGTTGTGGCTGATCATCGCAGGTAAGACGGTCAGAATAGTACACTTGCTTTTGAAGGTATGAAAAACGATAGAAAGGGGGGGTTTGAATAGCGTTTTCAGAATAAAAACTTCCCACTTAAGATTTTAACAAATCTTTCGAAACACAAGTAAAGTGCTTAAGATAAGAGATGAGAAAAGCACACAAGGATTTTATCCTGGTTCACTTGATGAATCACTTAAGCTAGTCCAGTCCACCCGTGAAGGTGATTTCTTCCTTTTTAGAATGAAGGCAATTCACTAATCAGAGATTTGTTACAACTGCACTTGAAACCTACAAGTGACTAACAATACACTGACTTAGCTCCCACTAAGATTCACTCTCTTAGTCTTCTCTAGGATCCGATCAACCTTGATCTCCTAAAGGTTAAAATAAACAACTGTTTAAAAGATATTGTTTACAATGAGATTACTTCTGAAAAGCTTGTAGTAAACACAATGAATTCGATGAAGAAAGATTGCTTAGAAGATTTGAATATTGCTTGCGCGTATAAGTTTCTTCAACAACATCATTCAGTCTTCAGCCTCTATATATACTCCAAGGATTAGGGTTTGAACATGCATGGGAATGCTACCGTTGGAGGGCAGTTCTGGGTTTTCTAGCTTCTGCTATGGCTGAGAATGTTAGGTTAGGTTGTCAGAATAGTACACTGCTTTTGTACTTTGGATAGTGGCGCGACCTTTAACCTTGTTGACTTCTGATTGGAGGAAAGCTTTGTGTTGGAACATGTGAAGCTTGTTGATCAGAGTTAGAAGGAAGCATGGATCCTTTGACCGTTGTATCTTCTGATTCTGAACTCAGAGGAGAAGTACTTGGTCTTGAGAGCCAGTTTGCTTCTGGACATCAGAGTCTTCACTTTCCAGCTTCTGGATCTTCAGAGTCTTCTAAACCATCAGAGCTTCTGATCCTTCAGAGTGTCTAGGTTATCAGAACGTCTAGATCTTCAGAACTTCAAGTGAGCTGAGTCCATATCTAAACTTGATTAACTTCAGATCTTCTGAAGCATTTCTACTGTTCAGATTGAACATAGAGATTGTGAAAGCGTTGCTAGGGTTACTCTTTAAGCAAAGTGCTTCTGATTTGTGTGAGATTATGTCAAGGTCAGAGCCTGTTAAGAGCACCCTCAGAAAATACGTTAGAGTACTATAATTGTTCATACTTAAACGTTAACTTGTAATCATCAAAACATAGAGTTGTACTATACGATCAAAACTTGATCTTACAGCTTTTGTACTATTGATAATGAAATTTCCTTAGCCTAGTTGACTCCTGATCTTTGGTGACGCTTCATGTTGGACCTTGTGAAGCAATGCGATCAGAGTCAGAAGGAAGCTTGGATCCTCTCACCTTTAGAACTTCTACTTCTGGACCGTTCACTCTGAACTTCTGGTCTTCAGAATCGGAAGTGCTTTGGTCTTGAGTGCCAGCTTACTCTTGGACTTCAGAATCTTCTAGTCTTCAGCTTCTAAACCATTCACTCAGAACATTTGGTCTTCAAAACTTCGGCACTTGAACATATTAGAGTCCACATCAGAGCTTTATTCTTCAGAACATCTGAAGCGTTTACTACCGTTCAGAAGAACGTAGTGATTGCAGAAGCGTTTCATTGGTTACTCTTTGGTCTTCAAGTTCTGATATATATATCTTTGAATCAGAATCAGAACATGTTTGTCACACACTTAAAAGACAAACGTTAGAGTACCCTAATTGTTCATACACAATAATAAACTTGTTATCATCAAAACATAGAGTTGTACCACTTGACCAAATCTTGGTCCTACAATATTACCTATAAGGAAAATACTGTGGAATAAAGGTGTTGGTTGTCCATTTTTCTGTCCAAGATGTATCGGGGTCGAGGAATAGTTGGACCATGATCTCCGAAATTTCCCTTGGTCCAAGAGAGTTTGGTTTTTATCATTGTTAGGTATAACCTAGGATTCTATTCCTCAACAGAGTTTTATTGACTGGTTCTTGGGGCTCCTCACGAATGCTCCAAGGGACGTGGGGCATACGCGATTTGGAGAGCAAGGAATCAACTCTATTTTAATTGGAAGGAAAGTTTTACACCAGAGGTAGCTAGTAAGGCGATTGGGGAGCTTCATAAATACATGCAAAAGCTTGACCACTTCACCGTTACTCTGAATCATGGTGCAAACTAGTCAATGTGTTGTTGAGCCCCTCCTGCAGTTGGCTTTTTAAAGGTAAATATGGATGTTGTTGGGCAGAATAACACTTAAGGTTTAGGAGTGGTCATTCGAGATGGTGGAGGTAGGGTGGTTGCCGCTTGTACAAAACCGGAACATCGAGCCTGGTCATCGAAAATGGCAGAGATGTATGGTGTGCTGCATGGGCTTGAACTTGCTCGTGAGATAGGTTGCTCGCGTGTTCTGGTGGAGTCTGATTGCTTGGCTGTAGCCTGTAATTACTCAGCTTAACTCGACAAGTGCTTGAGGTGCTTATATTGATTTAATTGTACAAGAGGTGCTTAGGTTGGTATGTTCTTTTGTATCCATTTCGTTTGCTCATGTTTATAGGGAATACAATGCTACTGCTCATCATTTAGCTAAACATGCACTAGTATCTAGTGATGAGGTTTGGTTAGGTTCCTCTCCTCCTTGTATTCAATCTTTGATTTCTTCGGATATGTTCTGCCGAAGACAAGTTAATGAAATCTTATATTTTCCACAAAAAAATTCACAAATTTTATTTTTCAGACTCTGTCTACAGTTTTTTTAGAAAATCCCCCTATAAAAATGATACTTTTATCTCTATTCCACATAATGTGTGTCACGTCTAATTATAGTTTAAAGTGCACCCCACTTTAGAGATGATAAATTTCTTCATTTAACTAGAATCATGGGTCTAATATTATTATATATAAATATTAGGCTTAATTGCACTTTTGGTCCCCCAACTTTGGCCTCCTTGTGAAAATTGTCCCCAAACTTTAAAATTAGCAAAAAAACGTCTCTAACGTTTACAACCTGTTGCAAAATTGATTTTCCGTCCATTTCCATCTAATATTTAACGAATTCTGGGATAAAAATTAAAAGAAAAAAAAAACAAAAACCTAGAAATTGATGAATGTTCATCTTTTTGAAAGAACTAAGCAACCGAGAAATAATGAAGAAGCAACAACAGAGCCAGCATCCCGAACCTCACCCACACCGAGCCACCACCGTACCCCAACAACCAACAAAACCCATAGAACCCCAAAACCCCAACGCAGATCCGGTCTTCACTCCTTCTACCTTCTCACTTCTCTTTTCCTTCAAACACAAGAACAAAAGCTTCAAGCTTTTCAACCCAAATCAAATAAGAAATATTAAAACTTGAAGCTTTTTAACACACCAAACCCAATACTCGGTCTTCCCCTTTCCAGATTCCACAACATTGAGTTTTGTGCATGGGATTTGATGAAATCGACGGTTTCCAGATTCAACATTCTCTCTCCTTCAATGGTGGTTTTTCCATTTGGACCTTAGATCTGGAATTGATGAAGATCCGTCCCTCACCTTCACTTAATCAGAGACTCAAAGTTGAGTAAAATCATCGATTCACGAAATTCCTCCTCACTTGTGATGCATACGAAAACTTGGAGAAGTGGGTATTTTTCCAAATATGTTGGGTTTGTGATGCCTCTGGAGTTACTCCAGACCTGGTTGTGAAGTGAGAGAATTTTAATGGAGAAGTGGCTATTTTTCAAGATCTGGTTTGCCAATTTGCAAGTTTTGGAGAATATTGATATTTGTGGAGAAATTTGTTTCAGTTCTGTGCAAGAGGGAGGGAGCGTGACTATATGAGAGAGAAGATTTTTGTTTTTTTGGTTAATATTTTTTTATGAGAAAGCTTAATTTTGATTTACTCATTTATATGAAGATGAAGGAAAAATGGGATGAAGATTATGAATTTCTGGGTTTTTAATATGAAGATGATAAATGTTTCAGAGACTAAATTTTTAAATTAATTTTTTGAGGAATATTCCGCTAATTTTTGGATGGAATTGGACGGAAAACCAATTTTGCAACCGGGTGTAAACGTTATTGACGTTTTTTGCTAATTTTAAAGTTTGGGGACGATTTTCGAAGGAAGGTCAAAGTTGTGGGGACCAAAAGTGCAATTAAGCCTAAATATTAACACTTTTTTTTACCATATCTCATTATAAAATTTTTTTTCCCTCTTTGTACGTGAGTTTAAAATTATCATGTTACTAGTATGTAGCTCGTGCAATGCACGGGTACGGGTAATTTTAAAACTATTTTTATTATTTTTGTTTTAGTAGTTTTTTAAGTAATTGTGTTAAATTAATAAATAATTGAAACATGTCATAATATCATGTGTTATAGTGGGAAGTAAAATCAAAATAGATCTATGAATAATATTAAAATTGGTCATTCGAGTTTACTTAATACCAAACCAAATAATGTAATTAACTCTTTTAAACACCATAAATAGCAAAACTTGCAACATAAACTAACGTAGAGAAGTCTCATTGCAATCAAGTTCTTATTTCACTTCTCTATCTTAACACGTTTTAACTCCTTAGTTGAGGAAGAGTTTTCCTCTATGTCAGAACTATCAAGATTAACATTGAACTCTAATTAAATGACCACACAAAAGTAACATTGGTGCTCAATGAGACCACTCAAAAGTAACATTGGTGCTGAACCTTAAAACTACTCATTATGATCTTTAAAAAGAATGAACCATTGCAGAGATTTTTTTTTAGCGTAAAAAAACATCAATTTTAAACACAATGTCTGTGTAAAAACATGCATTAGTAATACCACCTCCAAATCATTGATATTCAGGTATAAGCAAATAAAATGAAACCAAAAATGCACTTTAGTTATATGGAAATAAGCACCAAATTTATAACACAGTAAAGCTTGGCAAACTTGGCTAAAGTTGGTTCCCAATTCACATTGATATTCAGGTCATAAAGAACTAAACCATAATGCTCACGCTACCTTGTTATAGGGAACCTCAAAAAGAATCTGATATTGAAAAGGGCCTCCCCTCCAATTTGTCAAATCTGTACATGAAAGAAAATAGATTGGGAATTTGAAACCATAAAGAAAAAAGCCGATAGAAGATGAATAAATTTTTGAACTTGTTGATGAATCTTCTGCAAAAATAACAATTGGGAAAACAGTTCCATACCTATGAGATGAACAACTGCAGAATGATAATAGATAGCTGTAACCTAAGCAGATGAATTTGAAACCCGTGAATTTCTCCCTAAAAAAGCACACAATTTTTGCACAGGGCGCTGGATTTGGGAAATTCAATTTCAAATCCATGATATGTGAATTGGAAGCGGATGTCAGGAGTGAGGAATAACA